>NC_087216.1:77314157-77334157 GCF_015104395.2 Macrobrachium nipponense | reverse complement strand
GTTAACCGAGCTAACCTAGAATAATAAGGAACAGCTGCCAGCACAGTTACCATTCCGAGATATATATACACTGAAGTACAAAGGAGGAGTGTCTTGACCTCAGTAATGGAGGATTTCTTGAAAGACACCAAACGTATTGGACGGATAATAAGCCAGACGAGAATCATCGTAATGAAGGTCTTCAACTATCTCCATGAGCAACATGATCAGGAATGCGAAGATGATATTTTGAAAAGGACTGCTGCAGCAACGGGAATATCTGTCCGCTCCATTCAGCGAATAAAGCAACAATACAAGCTTGGAGAAAATTGTACTCCCCACCCCCTAACATCACCAGTAACGGGAGCTTTGGATAATTTTGATAAGGCTCGTGTACGCCGGGACATAATGGCTTTCTACGAAAGTGGTGGAATTCCAACAATCGAGAAATGACTGGAAAAGAAAGGCGAAGGCGCCACCTGTGACTTTCCCTGGTGCTTATACGTCCCTTCTCAAGCTTGTTAAGGAACTTGGGTTTCGTTATAAAAAGGTTGAAAGTTGTTAGTGGAGAGGAACGATATTGTTCTTGCAAGAAATAAATATCTAAGACTTATTGATGAAATCAGAAAATTCGACACTCCAAGGATGAAGCATAGGTCAATCAAAACGAGCGTGTGAACAAATGTTGGACATTACTCGATGGAATTGTTGGTCCAAGAGTGAAAACGGGAAAAGGAGCTAGATTTATCATAGTGCATGCTGGGGGAGAAAATGGGTTCGTACTTGGAGGATTGCTCAATTTTCGATCGAATAATGGTAATAAGGGTGATTACCATGGTATGAATCATACAAGCTTCCTGGCAAACATTCCAGTTAGGTGTCTCATTGTCTTAGATAATGCTTCATATCATTCCAAAATATCAAAGCATCTGTCAGCAGTTCAAAGAAAGCGGAAATCGTCTCCTGGTTAACCAAACACAATATAGCTCATGACCCTTCTTTTACCAAATGCGAACTTCTTGATGTGGTAAAGCAGCACAAGTGCCTACAGGAGTATAAAATTGACAAAATCGCTCGAGATGCTGACCATAAGGTACGTACTTAGACTTCCTCCTATCATTGCGAATTGAACCCCATAGAATTCATTTGGGCACAAATAAAAAATGAGGTTAAGAAATGCAATACAAATTAAAATCAGACTTTGACAAATATGGAACATATAACTAAACGTGCAATAGACAGTAACCACAGAGGACTGGAGGTCATGTATTTGTCACACAAGAGAAGTGTAGGATACCTATAGAAGAAGTGATCTAGCACGTGACCATCTAACTGAAAAAAATTGATTATAAACATCACCAGTGACAGTGAGGAGTCAGAAAGCGATGATTGAAGTAATTGCTGTACTTAAATGAAATGTTTAAAGTACCAATGACGAATGAATTTGTTAGATTGAGGTATTGTTTGATGTATCCAATGATGATTCAATTTGTTTTCTTTTGTTGAGTCAATTAAATGTTTGATGTATCAAATTTATTTTACCTAAATATGTTTACATATAATTGCAGCAAGTTTCTGATCTAAAAGATTGTTAGACTGGCCTATAACACACCGAAACTTATAGTTATCTGTAGCAAAATATAAAGATGGCAACACGGACTTACTCAGTCAAGTGACTACGATGAGCGAGCTGTCAGAATCAGCTGATCACTGAGTGGCTGTTTATCTGGACATTTCACCTCCCCACTCCCATCATGCATATTTTGTGGTGTCTTATGATTCATATAATCATATAGCATATTTATAGATATGCAATCGATAGTATATAAGTTATTATGAAACATGGCTTGTATTATTTGTTTTTATTCAATTCATCTATAACATAATGCCCTGAAATAACGAATTGTCTACGTTCGACAATAATTTTTTGTCTTCGGCTTCGATTACCTGTAATATATATAAATTCTTTTTTCCTACTCCGAATGACATTTTAATTCTGTGAAAGAATTTCTAACTAGTTCTCCAATAATTAAACTTTTACATAGGAAATGGAAAGAGGATTATATCATATCAAAATATTTTCTATGAAAATATGGATCAGAACTCGAACTAATGTAGTGGGCGGGCCATCACCACCAACTTAGCTTGTGGCAAGAATAGTTACTTGTTCAACTGCTTCGGGTTTCAGAGTCGCGGATTAATGTTCACTTTGGATCAACGGAGGGAAGTCAGGGAACGAACTATTGAGCGCGAGAGTACTTCCCGCCCGGTCCTCAATCCCGCCTTCCATGATTCCATCCCACTCCGTTCCATTCAAAACAACTCCTCACCCACCTCTTTCACGGACTGGAAAACCGTAGTTTCTGCTGCCATAGACGCACGACTCTATAGTGAAGCTGAATACAATCAGACATATAATAATATAGTCATTTAATGAAGGAAATTCGAAAAACTTAGAAGCTTATCAAGTTCCCGCGCGATTCTCAGCCCAATCGCTCTAGGCGGGCTTTGGGGGTTGTTGATAGCGTATATACAGTAATATTTATTGCACGCACACGCGCGCAGACATCAACCAAACCATCACAAGCACGTTTAGTACCCATAGGGCATTATGGCATGGGCGCAAGCACGCACACAGATGAGTTTGGGAGTGCAAAGGCACCTGCTGTGAGCAAGCATTTGCTGGGTACAAATATGGTTACTTTACGAGCACAGGAAGGGCGGTTTAGGCAACCGACAATCGTACAGTCAATACATACGTATATGAATGGGGTACGGGCACCTACCCTACCCAGCCCCCCCTCATGAAAAGGATGAGTTAAAAGAGAGGAGAAAGGAAGGGAGAGGGCAGACGCCATTCCTACCCCAAAATTAGGCCTAGTATTTAACTTTCAACTCACAAATAAATAAATAAATAAAACTAAAATAATTAACATATTAAATCAAGCACCCTTAAATTAAACTGGTTAGTAGCCGTCCATTTAACATGATATATTGGTAAGATTTTAGTTAGTCTCGTAGACCAATAGTACAATGGCCTCTAGACCTAGTAGGTCTTCCGATATTACCTAGGCCTGATCATAACACTCTTAATTAACCCTACGCCAAGCTTCTAGGCCTAGGCTATGAGATCATATACGCTTTTAGCTCGATTTTATTTCATATAATCGATCAATCTTTTACTAGGATGGGCCAGAATCAGATAGATCTTGTCTTGGCCAACTCTAGTGATTTAGCCTCTGTGCCTTCGTGAAAAGTAACTAGACTCATGTTTAGGCCTATGAGGATTATTTGCATACGCCTATCTGTAAGAATTTAAACTTTTTATTTTTTTGGGTGATTGGAGGAACAACTCCTTCCCTGAGAGAGAGGAGAGAGAGAGAGAGAGAGAGAGAGAGAGAGAGAGAGAGAGCTAGTATCACCTGTCGGCTGAATCATAAATTCAAAGTAGAAAAATAACATTTGGTTGAAATCAGAGAGTAATTTTATTATCATTTTACGTATTATTATAATGAACTTATCTCGGTCGGTCGTGCCCTCCCCTTCCTTCCCTCTCTTCTCTCTCTCTCTCTCTCTCTCTCTCTCTCTCTCTCTCTCTGGCTATACCTTAGACCCAAGATTTATAATGCTTAATATAATTTCTACTAAAGCTTTGTAATTATATAATAATAATAAATATAATAATAATAATAATTAGACTCAGTGACAGGCATACATACATACATGCACACTATATATATATATATATATATATATATATATATATATATATATATATATATATATATATATATATATATATATTCTCATATGTATACATATATATATATATATACTTATAAATATATGTATATATATATATATATATATATATATATAGTATATATATATATATATATATATACATATACGTACACACACACACACACACACATATATATATATATATATATATATATATATATATATATATATATATATATATATATACATATATAATATATATATATATATATATATATAACATATATATATATATGTATATATATATATATATATATATATATATACATACATATATATATATATATATATATGTGTGTGTGTGTGTGTGTGTGTGTGTGTATTACAGTTATAAGTGGATGAGATATTTGTTGTCATAAGTAAATATATATATATATATATATATATATATTATATATATATATATATATATATATATATATATATATTGTTTAATTTACCCTAATATGGTAATCCTGATGTGTAGAACTTGACTGTTCTATTGTGACGTTTTAATTCATTTATTTGTCCTCATTTCTGTTGCATTATAATTCTGCCTTTAACTCTTTGCATATTAACTGCTCGTACAGTTTTATTGCAAATAGAATCGGTCTATTAAACCGACCAGTTCAGGTACAGACTTGAAACTGAAGTTTTAGTCAAAATCTTCAATGGGACTAAGTAGTTTGGCTCTCTCTCTCTCTCTCTCTCTCTCTCTCTCTCTCTCTCTCTCTCTCTCTCTCTCTCTCACACACACTTTATTGCATTGCAATAATAATAATGATAATTATATTAAATCTAGCGTTAAATAATCGTTGAGTAAAATAAGTATGATAATAAACTAAAAAAATTGACAATATTTACGAAATAAGCGCATTTATGGGCTTAAGTCAGAATTCATCTTAACTACCCATATATATATATATATATATATATATATATATATATATATATATATATGAATATATGTATATATATCATATACTTATATATATATATATATATATATATATATATATATATATATATATATATATATATATATACGTATATGTATATATGTCCTACCTCTTTAATCCTGTACAAGATATATATATATATATTTTAAACTACAAGAGGATTTTTACTTCATTGTGGTTTGTATCCCCATAATATATATATATATATATATATATATATATATATATATATATATATATATATATATATATGGGTAGTTAATATATATATATATATATATATATATATATATATATACATATATTACATCTATATATTCATACACACACACACACACACACACACACACACATATATATATATATATATATATATATATATATATATATATATAATAGATATGTAATACATGCTTCCTCTCGAAAAAAGTCTAAAAGAAAAAAGAATTAACTTTATAAATGTGGGAATTTGCTAAAAATACATTGAATTTCTCGCCATACATACATACATACACAAACACATATATATATATATATATATATATATATATATATATATATATATATATATATACATTTGTGTGTGTGTGCGTGTGCGTGTGTGTGTGTGTCGTATATGCAGAAAGGCGCTGATGGCCCGAGAAATTCAATGCATTTTTAGTAAATTTCCACATTTATAAAGTTAATTCTTTTTTCCTTTTAGACGTTTGTCGAGAGGAAGCAATGTATTTGAAGGAAAGACTGAGCAGGAATGTTAGTGGATCCATCCAGGGACCGATGACGTCACAAATCCTCACGTGCTTCGGCGAGCTCCTCTAAGAACATCTGCTGCAGACCTCTGGAACATCCGGGAATTTATTTTTTCTGATTTCCGTTCCCTCTTCTCTCTCCACGTCTTCAGGACTCCTCATTATTTCACGTTTCTCCTCATCGTCTTTGTCCTTCGCTGCCTTCCACCATTGTTTTCTCTTCCTCTGATTCCTCAGAGAGAGAGATTCTCTGATCCCCCTTCAGGAAGTCCGAATTCGAACGTCTTCGGGAAAGCGCTGGAGAAGATCCCTGGAGGCCAGAGAATCCAGTCTTTCTGAAAACTAAGGATAGAGAGAGGTCCGAGCAAGAGGCACGATACAATAATGAAGAATATTGTAGAAATGTTGAATTTGCGAGTGTTTGGACACCTGGCGAGAGGTGTTATTAAATTTATAGGACAGGGCGTGAGTGCCCTATTCCCCTACTCATATGACTTTCCTACCAACGGTGCTACTGAGAATCACAGGGAATCAGCACCAAGTAGGAAAGATGTACACCATTATAATGACGGACCACAGGCGAGGAACGAAACATATTCCATTGGTACAAAGGCCGTTAATGATTTTCTGATGCAGGAGATGAGAGCCCTCAGGAAACAGAATGGCGACCTGATAGAGATCGTGAATAAGCTAGTGATCAACGAGGGCACTCTCCAGCTCGAGAACCAGCAGATCACGCAGGAACATCAGAAGACCAAGAACGAGCTCCATCAAGCCAAGGTCGACCTTTTAAAATGCCGACGAGAAAAGGAATTGGCTGAAAGTCTCGCAAGCCATCTACAGAACAAAATTCGTCGAGACTTAGCGACCGTAGACAGCAACCGCTCCCTTGCGGGAGAGAACGCGAGGCTGGAAGAAGCCCTCAGCCACGAGAGGAAAGAGCACGCAGTAACGAAGGAGAAGCTCAACATAACCCAGACAGAGTTACTCAGCATTCGAGAGCAATTCAGGCTGGCTCTCGAAAGAGAAAACAGGCGACAAGAAGCAGAAAGAAGAAAGTTCGGGAGCCAGAAGGACTTGTCTTGGGAGGAAGATTTTAACAGGAATGTTTTCATAAGCACTGGAACCGAAGCCAGTGGGCCTTCTGAGGCTACACAGAAAGACAAAGAGGAGGAAACTAGAGCGGACGTTGATTTCAGAAGTTCACACAGTCCGCGGGACATGAATGTAACTGACAGAATGAGAGGAAGGATCAGGCAACTGAAAAAGGAAAAATGTTGGGAAAAGAGACCACAGAAGACGCAACCAAGGGAGTCATTAATGAGGCGTAGGTCTAAACCATTCCCACGATTGCCTAGAACAAAGTCGAAGAGGTGGCAACCAACAAGATCAAAGGAATCGTCAACGTGGAAATGGTCATCAGGAACACTCCCTTGGTCGTTGAGAACAACAGAGTCGACGGATTGGGACTGGTCGACAACCGAGTCCTCAGAGTTTTGGATACTACCATCGAACATAGAATTAGGTAGTAGATTTGTTGCTCTGTTCGTCAGAAAGATTCTGATAGGGCTCCAGACAGTAAACTCTTTCCTGGACTTGATGGATAGGTGCTTCCCTACGGAAGAAAAAATAGGAAAGGCTGCCAAGGGTGTCGTAGACCCACCACCTCCTGAAAATCCTGTTCCTCCTCCTCCTAATCCATATGAGCTCTGGCTCGCAGCACGAAATCCTTATGGGCAACAACCTCTAGGATTACTTCCTGGTCAAGAACTTGTACCTCTTCCAGGAGTCGTGCGTTATCCAGGGGTACCTGGCCTTCCAGGAGTCCCAAGTGCTCCAGGGGTACCTGGACTTCCAGGAGTAGGTGCTGTTTCCAGGAGTACCTGGTCCTTTCCAAGAGTCCCAGGTCCCTGCAGGGTACCTGGCTTCAGGGGTACCTGGCTTTCCAGGGGTACCTGGCCTTTCCAAGAGTCCAGGTCCTGCGGAGGGGTACCTGGCCTTCCAGGGGTAACCTGGCCTTCCAGGGGTACCTGGCCTTCCAGGGGTACCTGGCCTTTCCAGGAGTACTTCCATTCCAGGAGTACCTTCCATTCCAGGAGTACCTGCCATTCCAGGAGGTGCCTGCCTACCAAAGAAACCCAAGCTCCTCCAGGTACACAACATGCCTTCCCCAGAGCCCCAGCACCTCTTGGATATGTGCCTCAAGGTGTAGGACCTGCTCCTCCAAGATTGCCACCTGAACAATGGCCGCCCTATCCAGGATATGCGCCTCCGAGACCCTGGCCACCTCAAAATATCTAAACTGTAACTTTATTAGGAAGCTGTCCAGAGGAAGGAGAACCAGCTCTATGGATAAGAGCCAATAGCTGTTTGGAGGAAGGTAAACAGGAAAGCTGGAAGAACAAAGAAAAGGACGAATACTAAAGGAAACTAGGAAGAAACGACAAGAGGAGCAGCCCCTGCTTAACCAACATGGTGGAGGACTTTGACTTGCCACCAGTTGGTGATGTTGCATCGTGTTCCAGAGGAGCTGTGATCTTCTCGGCCCATTCGATGGCTTGACTGCAGGATGGGTGTTCACTGTTGCTCCCCCCGGCAGCAACCAGCAACGGGAGGTCCCCCCACCTCCCACACACCCATCCTGCAATCAACCCTATCAACTGGGCCAAGAAGATTGCAATGCAACTGGAACATGACGCAGCGTCATCAACTGGTGACCAGTCAGAATCCTTCACTTGGGCTGCTTCTTTGTAGCTGTGAAGACAAGTCTTGTGATCGTCATTTTCAACATGGTGGAGGACTTTGACTTGTCACCAGTTGGGGATGTTGCATCGTGTTCCAGAGGAGCTGCGATCTTCTCGGCCCATTCGATGGCTTGACTGCAGGATGGGTGCTCACTGCTGCTCCCCCCAGCAGCAACCAGCAATGGGAGGTCCCCCCACCTCCCACACACCCATCCTGTAATCAACCCTATCGACTGGGCCAAGAAGATCGCAGTGCCTCTGGAACATGACACAGCTTCATCAACTGGTGACCAGTCAGAATCCTTCGCTAGGGCTGTTTCTTTGTAGCTGTGAAGAAAAGTCTTGTGATTGTCCTTTTCATCAGGCATTCTCGGCGATTCTCTCGTCTCCCTGACGGAGGAAGGAGGACAAGCCCTCAAGAAGAGAGCCAACAGCTTTTTGGAGGAAGGAGGACGAGCTCTCAGGATGAGAGCCAACAGCTGTTCAGAGGGGCACAGAACCCCACCTCTCCTGTCACATGATACCCTCTGGAATGGGTATCGAACCAGTCACATATCTGAGTAGCCAGCAACCTCTGGCGCGGCGTTAAAACCCGTAAGTTAATGCTGTCTACTCCATATGTGAATTGGGTTATGCACTGCAAGTCCCATCTTTTGTATATACTACATGGCAACCTCTGGCGCGGCGTAAAAACCCGTAAGTTAATGCCATTGTATATATGCAAAATATGGGTCATGCACTGCATAATGGATTGAATACTTCCATATACTACTGTGGGAACCTCTGGCGCGGCGTAAAAACCCGTAAGTTAATGCCTTATGTAGTATGTGCAAAATATTTGATCCCAATGTGGCAGGGGGGAAGAATACATCTTTCTTGGCTGGAGGATGAGCTCTCAGGATGAGAGCCAACAGCTGTTTGGAGGAAGGAGGACCAGCTCTCACAATGAGAGCCAACAGCTGTTTGGAGGGGCACAGGACCCCCCTCTCCTGCTGCATGATACCCTCTGGAATGGGTATCGAACCAAATTACATATCTGAGTGGGAAGCAACCTCTGGCGCGGCGTAAAAACCCGTAAGTTAATGCCTCATGTAGTATGTGTAAAATGTTTGATCCCAATGTGGCAGGGGGAACATTCTATTTCATCTCCCTTGGCTAGTTGGTGGAGCTGAGGATGGGGAAGAGCCCATCCCTGGCTAATATAAAACCCCATACCAATGACGCTCCACTGGCGAAGATGCCCCAGGGGTGAGATCACTCAAGATCGATAAAGGCCAAAAATTATATATATATATATATAATATATATATATATATATATATATATATATATATATATATACATATATATATATATATATATATATATATATATATATATATATATATACGTATATATATGTTATATATATATATATATATACATATATATATATATATACGTATATATATGTATATATTATTATTATATATATATATATATATATATATAATATATATATATATATATATATATATATGTATAGAGAGAGAGAGAGAGAGAGAGAGAGAGAGAGAGATCTAACTACCTATTGACCTATTAAGTGAAACGTGAATGGTGGATCCCGTAGAGATTATTACCATTTCCCCTCCAGGAAATTCAGTCTTTTAAGTCCAACCATTATTTTCTCCTCTACGGGTTGAAGTTTCACTCAGAATCTGCTCCAAGAGTGATACACCGTGCTGGCATAAAACCGCCTTCATCTCCAGCAACAGCACACAGTGATTTTAATTCATTGCTATATATCACGCCATCTTTATGCTTTCTTTTCTAATAAGTGAGATCGCTTCTGTCTGTATTTCCTTTTATCTCCTTTCTTCTTCCTAATGAACAGCATAACATTGTTTGGGGGCTTCAAGAATTTCAAGTCAGTATCCCCTGTGGTGGGCTTGTTGTTCCATATGAATTGGGTTATTTATTCTGAATGATAATAACAATTTGATGACAGGCCGCTGATTGAGCTAGATAGCGCGCCGGCATAAGGCTCCTTTCACCTAAAATAACAGCATCAAAACATACCTAACTCACTTCTGACCCGCCAAAAGCAGCGTTTCTTATTATAAGGTCGTGTTCAAAATTACGGGGAAGCGCTGCTGCTTGCTGTAATTAATTCCATACGCTTGTACTACATACCATTTCCTTGTGTACCCCATGCCATGTGTAGCTTTCAATTTACGACAACTATATACTCGTAACAAAAATGTTAAGAAAAATCGACAAGATAATAATAATAATAATAATAATAATAATAATAATAATAAAATAATAATAATAATAATAAATAATAATAATATAATAAAATAACTGAGCGCAATTCTTTCTCTCAGTGGATTATCTGCTCTTAACAAAATGTAATTTCCTTTTCAATTTTATCTTTGTGGAAATAAAAATGTTCTAGAAGGTTTCAGCAACCCTCTTCGGTTTCGTTAAACAAATAGTGGGTCCTAACGAGGCCCAAAACCCCAAACTTTTGCAAGAGTAGACACACTCATACCCTCAAAAACGAAGGTAATATAAGAGAGGGTTGCGGGCGGTTTAGGTACTCATCCCAGGGACGTGACGTACCGTCCATTAGAAGTCGAGAGACCTAGGTCCCCTCGTTATTAATTATTATTATTATTATTATTATTATTATTATTATTATTATTATTATTATTATTATTATTTCCTTAAATACAACATTCACTTTATATAGTCTTCTCCGCGCACGTTATAACCTTCCTATCATCGACTTGTTACTTGTACGTCCATCCTGTTTCCTGCGGTCATATCAAGATGTTCTCTTGCAATACCTTCATATCATCTAAGAGTTTCAACATTATCTACAGACATGACATACTTACTAAATATATCTCATAATGCTTTTCTTTATATTAGATTTGTCGAATGAAGAATAACTGTATCATATAAGACGATTCTCATTGTTATGAACGATACAGCAATTTCTCTCTCTCTCTCTCTCTCTCTCTCTCTCTCTCTCTCTCTCTCTCTCGTCAAGCCAGATGCCTTCAGAAAAAGTTGCCATCAATTCTCAGTTGTTCTGTGCCGCCAGGTAACCGCCATATCAGTCATCTTGATCTGGTGTATTATCATTCTTACTTAGAAAACCGTGGCATACTTTCTCATCAACTGGGATCTTTCATATATTATAACATATACAATAAGTATTAGAATTAAGATGTCTAATCTTTGCGAGATGGACAATGTGCAAAGATAAAATTGCATTAAAACAACCTTAGCTCTTTCGTAAATTATATCAGCAGTCTCTCTCTCTCTCTCTCTCTCTCTCTCTCTCTCTCTCTCTCTCTCTCTCTCTCTCATTTACTTACGGTTAATCATCTAACGTATCTTTATCGCTGACTTACATATTCGTATGAAAGACGTTTTTCATTCTTTTCTTTACTTCCTCTCTCTCTCTCTCTCTCTCTCTCTCTCTCTCTCGGTCTCTCATCCTCTCATCTCTCTCTCTCGGAAGAGGATAGCTAGACAGACAGACAGACAGACAGACGTTACTGACGACTGTTCAAGACAGACGGAAGATATTTGGGCCGAATGACAAATACTTCAATATGAGGCTGTTTCATAGGCTACACAAACGCCCAGGCATGAGTGTTTGTGTGTGTGTGTGTGTGTGTGTGTAAATGAAGAATGTACTATGGTTTAAATGTGTAATTATCTGGACTTATAATGTTTTTCAATCACAAAAATGAAGGTACGATTAATTATATTTTACGGATTTTCAATGGGAAATAATGCATCTGTGATTTGTTCTTAATCATTAAAAATTGCGTCTGTTCATTGTACTTGCATTGTTCATTAATGCAGTTTCAAATTCCTTCACCACCATTGCAATAACAAACGAGACATCGGACTATTTTCATTGTACTTATAATTTATTATTTATATGAATGAATGCAGTTTCATGGAATGAATAAAGAGAAATTCACTAAATTTTTTTTTAATTTGGTTCAAATTCCCGACAGCAAAAGAGACGTCGCGATGAAGCGTTTATGGTGAATAGCCTCTTTATAGCTTTCTATATCCTGCTTTTATGTCCTCCTTTTATAGGCTCCCCGCATGTTCTCTTTTTATGTCGTACCTTTGTACCCTACCCTCTTGCATGTCTTTTATAGCGTCGTTTTATATCCTCTGTTTATCCTTTTTATATCCTACCTTTATAACATCTTTTCATCCTCATTTTATATCCTACTTTTATATCTTCAGGTGACTGTGACGTCTGCAAAATCGTCACTCGAAACTGGATTGGTCAGATTTCATCTCCGAATCGTGAACTGCAGACGCCATCTATTGACTGCCCGATGCAAAACGGCGTTCAAACAAGAAGCTGTTGTGCTTTTGATAGCGAGGCAAGATAGAAATTGCCGAATAAGTGATTGCAATGACTGTATAAAAAGTAAAGTACATATTCAATTATTTATGTCTATTGGTGCCTAACGAAGTAGTGTTTGAAGCAAAATGCAAGGAAATAAGAAGGAATCCACAAATTGGGTTCTGGATAAACTGCCCGGGATTGTTGGCCGGCAAAAACCTAAAATTACCAACAAAAATTGACTATTCCAC
This sequence comes from Macrobrachium nipponense, assembly GCF_015104395.2. Lineage (NCBI taxonomy): Eukaryota > Metazoa > Arthropoda > Malacostraca > Decapoda > Palaemonidae > Macrobrachium > Macrobrachium nipponense. The sequence goes on along the minus strand of NC_087216.1, from coordinate 77,321,323 downwards.
ATATTATTATAATCTGAATTATGGCAAAACTGGGGTACAGTGATGCTCAAATCTCATGCGACTTGACTCCATAGGATTTCGTTCAAAATTCACTAACTGGCAACCTAGCATGCTCCATATTTATCTATTATTTCAATGCGGAAACGCGATTATTGCATACAATATGGACATAATATGTTTCATAAGAGTGAAATCTGTCATATATTTCAAAACTGTAAGAAAATGTAATGTGTAGCAAATTTCAGAAAAAACTCTTTCGAAACATTTTCAAAACTTTCGTTCACACATCGCTGAAGCATTTGACCAAAATGAAGTCGTCATCAAGCATCAGTTCAAATAGATAAAAGAAAAACGAAAAAAATTTCATAACATTAATAATGCTTCCAAAACCAACATAAAATTTGAAATAGTCCTATTTGATTGCTTTTACACGTTAATGCTGAAAAAAAATTTAAATATGTATATACAAAAGTAGAATGCGCCCACCGATATCGACGTGTGAGGGGAGCGTGTGTGACGTATCATTAGTGTCGGTGCAACAACTACCCAGTGTAAACATAAGTAGGTCTACACTGAGTAGCGACAATGCAATTATCTTGAAAACACTTACTTTATATATTTGGATTTTCATACATAATTAATTGTTATAATTCTTAAATATTTTAAAAAATTATGGCATACTAGCAAATATTCGCCAATGCAATTATTCATTTTTCAAAGCCAGGATATTGTTCCTAGACCTAGGTGTTAGATTTCTTTAGTTTACAATTAAGCAGTCACATCTCCCTATTACAATTTCTGACCAGAAAGCAAATGAGGTTATCAATACATTCTTGTTCTTCAAGTTACCTTATGAAAGAATAAATTATACACCAAAAGCGAGAGGACTTTTAAGAAAATAATATTTTGAAACCAGTTGAAAACAAGTGTTCCACACGCCTTGATATTAATACTTATGATATTTCGATTAATAGTCATCTTCTCCATATAATCAAAATCATCATCTTTTATTCCTAATAGAACAGGTAATCTCTACAAATAGAAACATTAGTAACATTACATCTCATAAGGCATAGATTATTCTTTTAGCCCTATAAATCATTTTGCAACATATAGGCAGCTTAAACGTAGCCTAAAACTTCAAGATTCAAAGAAAACTGGTTGTAATTCATATTCTTATTGTATTCGTCAAAAAACAGATAATCTCTACAAATAAATTTATTAATAACAGATTATATCTCAGAAGGCTTAGATTATTTTTTTAGGCCTATAAAACATTTTGCAACATACAGGCAGCTTACACAGTCGAAAGCTTCAACATTCAAAGAAAACTTGTTTTAATTCATATTCCTACGTTGAAAATGTTGTTATGGCTGTTGAGCTTATTAGGTCTACTGTCATACTGCAGCAGACGTAATGTTGAACAAGCCAGTCCGAGGAGCATGTAAAGTGTGCTTTCATTGATGGCACAGCTAACCTTATCACACCGCACTTTGAAATTAGCAGCGTAAAAAAAGAAAATCAGTTCAAATCACACAGATTACGAATTATACCAATGCATAAAAGGGATCATATTTATATAACCATAAGGAAAATAGGGCTAGCTGTGAATTCACAAACTTTTCGACATGTATGACATTAGAAAAAAAGTATAACACTACTTGGCAACATCACGTCGAGTCTGAGAATCTGGACGATACAAAAAGAATCATGTCGCATAAGATTTGAGCACCACTGTACATTTTACAGAAAAGGTTTTACATTGTTATTCCTAGCTTCAACCTCTGCAAAACCTCACATATATTATACTATTCATTTGGGTCGTACTTTTAATTTTTGAATGATTTATATGGCTGGCTACAGGATTACAGGGTGTCCCTACAGGGTGTCAGCACTGCGATTCCTCTTAACTCTTCTCCTGACTAAAATATTCCAGAAAATAATCACTTGGTACGTTCTCATAGCTAATTCGCTGACGCATTTCTTTAAAACATATTTTTCCATAAATTATCGTATTTCATCTTGAAGGTAGTGGTCTGCATAGACGAGATTTTTCTAAAACTGATGACCTAAAAGAACGATTATTTTGTCCTTCGAGTTTCTCGAATGTTATAAAGATTAAATGATCTCCTAGGTTTGTTATGAAGTCAGAATATCCTTTATGATAAAGTAATAAATATGTCAGGAAATACTTAAAATGATAGTGATACTGATATGGGTCACAGGATTACCAAGTGCAATTGTACTTTTATCTTTTTTTGCAGGGAAAAACTGGGTTTAATTTTTTTATACAGATTGATGGAAATTACATCTGATTAAGTATTATATATATATATATATATATATATATATATTATATATATATATATATATATATATATATATTCCATTTTAATCATTCATATTCTCAGGACTGCTTCTCGATTTCCTATCGTGTCCTGGAAATTTAAGACTGGTAATTCTGAGTTGCAAATTCCGTCTTATTTCATCCTCAATTTTCGGATTCATACAAATTTTAGCAAACTCGAGGCATAATACTTTGAACCTGAAATTGATAATTGTTATTGACTATATCTCCAACAATTGGTAAAATTTCAATTAAAACAAAAGGGTCCATGATGTTTTATAGGGATTGTCCTTGATGCGTCATGAATCCCACCTTTAGAGGCTTTTAAGCGAGAGAATTTTATGCCTTTGTTTTGCATTATGTGCTAATTTTTGGATCGAAAATGACGGATTATACCTTACGGGGATCAATTAAGTCTTTAATTCATTCATTCACGTAAAGAAAAGTTCGTCTTTCAATGTTGGCAATCGTGCTTCCTCTGCGGACGAGGGAGCAGCAATTGTTTGTTACCAGAACGAACTTGGTCTTTTGTTGACAGCTTTTCTCGTTCTTCAGAACGTCCCTTTAATATCAAGGTTCAATTTTTAGATATATGGAACTCCCTTAATAATAGTTATAATTTTTAGATATAGAGGATTTATTCGCGGTCTTCCTAAAAAAACTATATAATAGTTCGTCTTCAAATGACCAAACGTCATCAAAGGACACTCTTGGCGCTCAATAGATGTCTTTATCGTACAATCATGTTAAAACATTTCATGATAAAAATATCTAATGTTTAGTATTCCCGGTACGTAATGCCCTTTATTTAGTATGAATAAAACAGAAATCTTCTTTATATTACTAGCAATGCCTTTCGTTATGTAATGTATAATATCTTTATCTTTATAATGATTTTATTTAGTTTATGAAACTTAGACGTAAGGCAGACGTGATTACTAGAGTTTTCTTTTCGGGTAGAAATTTTTCTTTATAGAAAATAGTTTTTTTATATGGGAGACTTAAAAAATCATCTCTCTCTCTCTCTCTCTCCATTTTCATATAATAATAATAATAATAATAATAATAATAATAATAATAATAATAATAATAATAATAATAATAATAATAATAATAATAAGGTATTTCTATATAAGCATCCCGCATCGTTCGTCCCCGCGAATACGAAAGCCACCAGGAATTGGGGCGTCCAATGTATTTCGCCGTGTTTAGTAAGAACCCCCTGGGGGTTAATTACGGCCGTCCGAATAAATATTACTTAATTAAAATTCTTGTTCAGGCAGGTAAAACTGCATCGAAAAACAGCAACTGCCATAGTCCTAGACCGCCGCGGAATAGTAATATAGGTCTACCAATAATAATGTCAACAGGGAGGTTATGGCGGAGAGAAACAGACAGACAGACAGACAGAGAGATCGACTTTCGAGACTCGAGTATCGGAATAGCACATAGAGCTTAGGACAAAAACTAAATACTGCGACCTATGAGGCCATTCAGCGCGATCAAGGAAACTGAAAGTTCCAGACATCTAACTATAGTTGGTTTATTCTGAGGAAAAAAACCGAATTTAGACAAGAAGCCTTTTCCGCATTTCTCTCGATATCTGGAGACTCGAGAAATATAATGAAAGCAAAATAATCTTATTCGACGTATTATTATGTCAGGCTTCGTTGCATCATAGCATTTTACCTTCAGGTCTGTGGAGCTTTGACCCAGAATTCAATTCGTAAAAAATATACCCAGTACACCCATGGAGCGTATATCTCTGGAGTGGCGATCTCCCTCCTAACGTGTGACCTCGAGCGGCCATATTGAAAGGTTTCGGTGCCGCTCATGGTACTATACTTTAGTACTTTTATTATTTTTATTACACTATTATTTTCATCTGTTTACTATTAATATTATCATCTTATTAATAATAATAATATTAATATCATTTTTACTACTGGTATAGCTACTAGTATATTATTGTTGCTGGTATTATTATTATTATTATTATTACTGGACCCAATTTCAAAGAGAAAAACAGGTGGGCCTAAGCACTCCAACCATTGTGGTCAAGGCCTAAGCATCTGCTGTTGGATCTAAGCAGCGTCTAGCAAAACGGCTCCTGTATATTACAGGACTTTCTTAGCATACAGTCACTAAGCACTAACTAAACAGTAATGTACAATCGCTAAACATAGACATTCACAATACACTTTCACTCACAAAACACTCACAGTAACTATACACTCACACTCACTATACACACACTTACTATACACTCACTAGACACCGACACTCGACATACACTCACACTCAATACCACTAAACACTCGCTGGATAGTCAACAATCACTAAGCACTCAAAATACACTAAACGCTCACTAAACACTCATAAATCACTAAGCACTCACTATACACTCCCTATACCTCAAACACTCAGTAAACATTCACTAAACGCTCACTTAATCCTAAACATTCATTAAACACTAAACAATCATAAAGCACTCACTATACACTAAATATCCAATTAGTATTCTCTATACACTAAACTCTCACTAAATATTTACCAAGCATTCACTAAATCCTAAACACTCACTAAACACTAAATACTCACTAAATGCTAAACGCTCATTAAACAGTGAATGAACATCCACTAACAAAGTGTACACACACTAAACATTCACTGAACACTAACAATCATAAGACATTTAGTAACCACTCACTGAACATGCACTGAATACTTACTAAACATTCACTAAACCCTAAACACTCACTAAATATATTTAGCACACTAAACATTCACTAAATTCTAAACATTTGCTAAACATTCACTGAATGCTTATGCACTAAACATTTGTTTAACACTAACATTCACATAAAATTTTCACTCAACTCTAAACACTCGCTAAACATTCACTGAAAATTTACTCTAACATGCACTAAACACTCACTAAACATTCATTGATTACTTACACACTAAACATTCACGAAAAATTCATTAAAACCCTAAATACTAACTAAACATTCACACAATATTTGCATAATAAAGATTAGTAACATTCACAAAGCACTAACCATTCACTAAACATTTACTCATAAACATTCACTATACCCTAAAAATTTGCTAAACACTTACTCATTAGACATTAACATTAAAGAAAATTCACAATCGCGCCAATCCCTGTTCAATTTGCAGGTTAGCAGGCCTTTAAAAATGGCGGCAAGGCTTGCAACGCCGCCCTGGTGGAAGACCACCGAACTACATAGTATTGGTATAGAAGAGATCGCAACACCAGGTATATACCCTCTATGAATACACCCAACTGTTTACATCCAGTGGCCACTGGAAGTCAGGGATGCCAACTTCGAATGATCTCGAGCTAAAGGAACTGTTCTCAACATGTCACATCAGGTGCTAGTTATCAACCCCAAAATTCTATAATAAAAGGAAACAATCTCTCCTTCTCTGATTCAGCTTGATGATATTATATTATTACTTAATAATGACAGGTTTGAACTTCTTGTCATGTTGGCCATCATGCAAAATATTCAGTTTCCTTCAGGAATCTTCCTGTTTAAGCACCAATGTTATAGTAGGTATATAATATCATTCTGTCGTATTGACTTCGTATATATATGTTGACAAAATTTATACTTTATTTTGATAAAAGAAAAAAAAATGACAGTTTCCTTTTCAGTGACCAGGGTATGTCCACAGGTTCTCGTAGCTACTGAGAGAGAGAGAGAGAGAGAGAGAGAGAGAGAGAGAGAGAGAGAGAGAGAGAGAGAGAGAGGTTGGGCTCTACTACGTGGCAGACCGACCAGCAGCAACCATTCGTTTCTGTTCAAATTTGGTGTTAGTTGGGTCAGAGGTAGGGAGTTTTCCTTGAACTTAACCGTTAATAACGTGGAAAGTATTACGTCTACAGGGCGTTGAGACAACGTAGACCTAATGGAAGCGTTTTTGTGGCCGAATATAGGGTGTAGAAAACAGCAGAAACGTTGGTACTGAAGGTCGAGCTTTATTTGTGGGGGGGGGGGGGGTGGATGTTCTGCAGCCATACTGTCTAGTTTGGGGGAGACTTCTACGATCTGAGTGAGGCACCATGAGTGCCAAGGAAAAGTTGTTCGAGGGAGGGACGGCAGTAAAACTCAGAAATCCCCCCGCCTACAAACTACCTGCTGGGGACCACCTCCTCGACCTGTCTAGGGACTGAAGCAACTTGGCAAGATTAAATAAGTGAATCCATCATATTTTTATTTTATTATTATGGTTTTTTTTCTCTTACCTTTCCATCCGTTAATGAATGATGTATAGAAATACCACTTCAGTAGGACACGGTACACATTTTGCATATCATTTTGGCGCCCCTCCCGCCACCCAACCCTCAGCCCCGAAAATCCTGATTTTCACAGTGTGGTCCCCCAAATGTGCGTGTAAATATACAAGAGGGGGAGTGGAAGGATTTGTAACTCTCTCTCTCTCTCTCTCTCTCTCTCTCTCTCTCTCTTCTTGTTTTTGTATAACAATTCTCTCCACCAATTCCCTCAACACTGCCTCCACCCTTCCTCCCCACCGAGGGAACTCCATAAACACCAAGATTTACTTTTCATTTGCATTTCCTAAATTGAATGATTATTTATAGCATCAACACTTTCCTCCACCACCTCACTCCAACACTTCCACCCCCAGCTGAGAACTTCACAAACTCTCTCTCTCTCTCTCTCTCTCTCTCATGTGAATTTGGTCCGTTTCCAAAGGGAGTTGGTTCTTGTTACATTATAACCTAACCTGTTGTGAGAGAGAGAGAGAGAGAATGTTTTGCCTGATC
>NC_087216.1:77304599-77313657 GCF_015104395.2 Macrobrachium nipponense | reverse complement strand
GAATAACTGGTAAACTGTTCTGCAATGACAGTTGAGTATAGCAATTATTTACAATAGGTACGAAAAGTCAAGAATGTCGTGACGTCATAATACAGAACTTGAAGAACGTTCTAATTCAGAAAAATAATTACTTAAATTTGAGTCAGAGTCGAGTTACTTTTTCAATAACGAATATTTTCAAATTAATCATCATAAATATGTAAAATATTGATGTTTTACTACTTATTTAAAAATTAGCCAAGAGCACGCTTCTCGTCATCTTCTACCCAAACAGCTGTTTACGCCTGGCTTGTTGTTGGTGAGAAATCGTGTTTCGATTGTTGTGATAAAAGTGCTCCAGCGTCTGTGGGTACAAGTGGTGTGCGGATTTATCACAGGAAATGGAAAGTTTGTTGACACAAGCGACTCCGTAAACATCGAGATGGCGTCAATCTTCGAAACATTTTTAGTTGTAAGTAAAAATTTCTAAAGCGTTTTGGTGAGATTTCCACTGCCGTGGGCGCCATTTTCAGTACCCTCTGTTTAAATCTTAAAATTTGGCCTTAATTTCTAACTTTGGAGAAAATACTTACTTCGAAAGGAGAGTAGAGGTCTTTAGCTCCGTTTCTCACCAACAACAAGTCGCGACTGATGCCCATCTCGGGTGTCAGGACGCGTTATAATGTACTTTTTCGGAGGGTGGCTTGCATTGATTGTAGGTGGCCTGCTTGGCCTGCTGTGATGTTCTACCCTAGATCCTAACCTCATCACCGAATCATCATGAGTTTAACACATCGTCTTCATAAACAAGAAGATAATCCCGACTTCGTAAGTGATCTACAAACCCCAAGACACTCCATTGAAAATGGAAGTGCAATACTACCAACCGACTTAGCGTAAGATTATCGCAAGTCTAACATTACCTCATAGGGCGCCTTATTATACAAGGCAACAGCCCTAAAATAATTACCTGCAAGCCTTAAGAAACAGTGGGCTCCTTTCCCCCAAAACCTTAAGGTACCTCATGGTACATACCACAGCCTTGGGTACCTTAACCTTGAACATACCACAGAAGTGACGGACTACCCAACACAATTGTTTCACAACACTTTCCACGAACGCCAGGTCTTCAGGACACTTAAAATGAAGTTTTAAGTGATATGTTGAAGGAATGGGCGACACAATCGACAATATAAACGAAAGTAATAAACAGAAGTAAGACGCCCATGATGGGAGCGAGAAATGTCGGCCATGACACGCCCCACCAGAAGACTGAGAAACATTTCTTTTAATACGTTAATTTATCTCTCTATTCGCTGTAAACGACTTATATATCGTCGCCGATATGACGGAAATTCGTTATATGAGCGATTGAAAGACGATAAATAGAATAAATACGTAAAATTACGGAGATATTTACCTATATGAAACGACACTTGGTAGGAGGAGCTGTTCCTTTACCTATCCGGTTTGTTTACGTTTAGCAGAGACGGACTACGAGCCTAAAAATTATTTTCAAAATTAATTATTTTTAATATAATTCATGGAATATAATCGAATTATCTTAAAAACTCTTCAATATATTAAATATTAAAATCAAAATTTATATGCAAAGTAATTTTTAACCCTATATTTAAAATTCACTTGCTTACGAAGATGGATGGCATCGTAGTGTAAGGATGGAATATAATCGAATTAGTTTCTAAATAACGTGAAATTTACTTAATATTATATTCAATAATCATATTTCATATCATATTTATCGTCTAATAAAGATTATAATTATCAATTATATTTAGGCCCGTCGGTTTGGGCAAATTCACTGGCCTGCGACGCTATAGCCACCTATTGCCAAAATAAGTAAATAAAATAATAAAAAGAGAAAATATAATATTATCCTAACTGACAATCTTGTTTGTTTACACGAACATTTAACCTTCGATTTTACTCTAATAACAACGAATTTAAACAATTTGATATGAGATACAGCTATTCAATTCATTCTCTTCTTTCTGGTCTCAAAGATTATTCTTCATTTTGGCTAAAATTTCTTAAATATATCTATTTAAATCACTACTGAAATTCTGGCTCGTAAAAGTATAAAACTATTGTTTAAACTGCAGATAATTAATATATAAAAATATATATTTACAAATATTCAATTAATAATCAAAATATCTTTACAATATTACATTTGTTGATATAAAAACACTAATAATGGACTATTTTGATTACAAACGTAAAATTCAAAAGGTATTTTCCCTTTACAGTTTGGTATAACAGTCAGGCAGTCTTTGACACTTGATAGAGAATTTAAAGGAAAACACTAATGTATATTTAAGAATTTAATAAATATACAATCTAATATCTTGAAATCATATAAAGTATTCGTATAAATCAAACCTTGAAAATGGTAGACTTTATTGAAAAGTTAGAATACTCTCGAGAGATCTTTTTGAGCTGTCTTGTAAAATTATTTCCAAGACATCATTAAATGGGGCACCGGCCTAAAAGACCAAGGAATTCGTCATGTATGAAAATGTATTTGATTTGTGGATAAATAGATAATATATCGTGTCTTAATGCCCATGAATGAGTCAGGACTACACAATATAACAATCCTAATCTATCTTGTAATTATAAAGAATATTATCTAATGATTAAAAGAGGGCTGGGTCGAATTCAACTCTGTCCAATAAATAATCTGAATACTTATATAACTAATAACTCATTAGCTATAAAGGTACTTCGTTACAGATACGGGAATTAGCTAGACAATTATATACAAAATAATTCTTAGCAACTTAACTTGAATGGATTTGATATATGACAACTTAAGGCCAAAATCTTTAAATCTAACCTCCATTAAATCTAAAATATAAAAGTATTTATGTATTAAAATATATACATTTATAATTCGTCTGCCGGTCGTCTTAAAAAAATTACTATTGTCTTATACGTTAAAAACGCAATAATATATCTAATATTTTCATTAATAAAAGACATTTATATAACATCTAATAGGTAGTAATAGTCTGTAGTGAATACTATCTTTTTTTATTGAAAAATAGAATAATTTATAAGGCTTTCTGCTCCAAGTGTTTTGGCAACTGGATAAATTTAGCAGACGAATTCTCGAGAGGGTGAGGGAAGAAAGTTTGATAAGACGCCGTAGAGTATATCAACCTTCTAATGACGAATATGCAACAGAAATTCCTAGATGTTGCAATACGTAGCTTCCAGCTTGAGCAAATGTAGTATAGTATATTAACCTTCTAATCACAAATATGCAACAGAAATCCCTAGATATTGCAATGCCCTTGTAATGCGGCAATGTTGCAAGACAGGCAAAATTCTCAAGACTGGCCGGAAGGATATAGACTAAGGATTGTTTTTCCTTCAGATCGTATAATTAATATGTGGACGACATTGCAACAGGCCTTTTCTTTCAATACTGCAATGTTGCAATCAGAAGAGATTGGTCAGCAAGCAAAAGCTATAATAACCGAAGGATTTGTTTCTAAGCCAGATTGAATCTCCTTTCGAACTGGATAAACCGTAGCATATTGGCCCGCCAGTTACGAATATATAAAGCAATTGCAGAATATCACTGATTTGTACCATTACACTCTCACAATCACAGCACTTGTGCCTTAATCCTCTACATAAGTTCAAAGTAATGAAACGGCAATTCTCAGTGATCATGGAGAGTAAGAAAGTTTACCTATAAGTTGGAAATGTTTTATTTCATTTTGTATAATTTGGCTGAAATAAGATATATTATTGCAAAAAGTGGTACTGGCTTTATATACTAACTTCAACAGCGACGTGGCAATTCATGTGCTTATTTCCACAATCATAGTCCTTCCTTTGGCATTGCCTCATACTTTTCAGATGTTCTGCTTTCATAACATTATGACGAATTAGTCATCGGTTTCATCAGATGAGTTGAGGAAGAATCTGCCTCCTTAGGAGTCCGTCACTTTTCTTACTATGTGTGCCGTTTCTAGGATCACACTCTTCTGCATTAGTCCTGGAGCTACTTCAGCTTCTAGTTTTTCTAGATTCCTTTTCAGGGATCTTGGGATCGTGCCTAGTGCTCCTATGATTATGGGTACAATTTCCACTGGCGTATCCCATATCCTTCTTATTTCTATTTTCAGATATTGATACTTATCCATTTTTTCCCTCTCTTTCTCTTCAACTCTGGTATTGCGACACAATGAGTGATACTTTCTTCTTGACTTTGCCAATCAAACGTCACGTCTGGTCTATTTGCACGTATCACCCTATCTGTTCTGATACCATAGTCCCAGAGGATCTTTGCCTGATCGTTTTCTATCACTCCCTCAGGTTGGTGCTCGTACCACTTATTACTGCAAGGTAGCTGATGTTTCTTGCACAGGCTCCAGTGGAGGGCTTTTGCCACTGAATCATGCCTCTTTTTGTACTGGTTCTGTGCAAGTGCCGGACATTCGCTTGCTATGTGGTTTATGGTTTCATTTTTCGTATTGTACTTCCTACATATGGGAGAAATGTTATTTCCGTCTATCTTTCTTTGAACATATCTGGTTCTTAGGTCCTGATCTTGTGCCGCTGTTATCATTCCTTCAGTTTCCTTCTTGAGCTCTCCCCTCTGTAGCCATTGCCATGTGTCATCGCTGGCTAGTTCTTTAGTCTGTCTCATGTATTGTCCGTGCATTGGTTTGTTGTGCCAGTCCTCTGTTCTGTTTGTCATTCTCCTGTCTCTGTGTATTTCTGGGTCTTCGTCTACTTTTATTAGTCCTTCTTTCCATGCACTCTTTAGCCACTCGTCTTCACTGGTTTTCAGATATATGCGTTGAGTTTTGACTTGAGTATCGCCTTGAGTCTCTGCATATATTCTTTCCTGATCATGTCCTTCATCTCTTGGTGTTTTATATCCCCTCCTTCCATTATTCCCAGGTATTTGTATCCAGTCTCATCTGTGTTTGATGTTGCTCCCATCTGGTAGCTTTATCCCTTCAGTTCTCGTTACTTTGCCTTCTTGTATGTTGACTAAGGCGCATTTTTCTATTCCAAACTCCATCCTGATGTCCCCAGATACAATCCTTACAGTCTGGATTAGGGTATCTATTTCCTTGATGCTCTTACCATACAGCTTGATGTCGTCCATGAACATCAGATGATTGATTCTGTTGCCTCTTTTCTTGAGTTGGTACCCGGCATCCATCTTCTGTAGTACTTTTGTCATGGGAATCATGGCTACTACGAAGAGTAGTGGGAACAGTGAGTCGCCCTGGAAGATCCCTCTGCTGATATTAACCTCTGCTAGTCTTATTCCAGAGCTTGTAAGTATTGTATTCCAGTTGTACATTGTATTTTTGAGGAAGCTGATGGTGTTTTCCTCTGCCCCATATATTTTCAGGCATTCTATTAGCCATGTGTGTGGTATCATGTCGAAGGCTTTCTTATAGTCTATCCATGCCATGCTTAGGTTGGTTTTCCTTCTCTTACTGTTCTTCATTACCATTTTGTCTATCAGGAGCTGGTCTTTTGTGCCCCTACACTTCTTTCTGCAGCCTTTCTGTTGGTGGGGGTATGGTGTTTTGGTCTCCTCTAGGTAGTTGTATAGCCTTTCACTGATGATACCTGTTAGTAACTTCCACATTATTGGTAGGCAGGTGATAGGCCTGTAGTTACTGGCTATATTTCCCTTACTCTTGTCTTTTTGTACTAAGGATGTTCTTCCTGTGGTCATCCATTTGGGTGCATGGTGATTTGAGATACAATGCTGGAGTTGTTCTGCTATTCTTGGGTGTAGGGCCTTGAAGTTTTTGAGCCAGTATCCATTAACTTCATCGGGACCTGGGGCTTTCCAGTTCGGCATTTTCTTTAGTTGGTGTCTGACTGTGTCTGTCGTGATCTCTGTGAATCTTTGTTTTATTCTCCCTGTTTCTTCTTCCTTGACTTCCAAGAGCCATGTTGCATGTTTGTTGTGTGATACCGGATTGCTCCATATGTTTTCCCAGAGTCTCTTACTTGATTCGGCTTGAGGAATTTCTTGGTGGTTGTCTTCCCCTCTTAGTTGGCTGTATATCTTTTCTGGTTGGTTCCGAATAGTTTGTTCTGTTGGTATCCCTTATTCCTGTTCATGTACCGTTGGATCTTATGTGCTTTGGCCTTAAGCCTCTGTTTTACATCTTCTATTGTGTTGTTTAGTCCCCTCTCTTGTACTTTGTATTTCTCGTTGAGTTCCTCCCTTGTTTTCTTGCTTCTTAGCCTTTTTTATGCCATCTCTTTCAGTTTACTCAAGTCAGTTCTCATCACCATGATTTGCTTTTCCAGGCGCCTTTTCCAAGGAGGTTGCTGTTTTGGTTTCTGTTGGGTTGGTTGTGCTGGTGGTGTTGGTGTTCGAATCCCCATCAGTTCTGCTACTAATCTTGCTCCTGGATATGCCAAGTTATTTGTTTCTGTGATACTGGTGGTGTGTATTATGCCCATTATTTCATTGACCTCGAATGTTTTCTCCCTTAATTTCTTGGTGTTGTAGGCTTTCATGGAGGGGATCTTTGTTCTCTCTGTATCTGGCTCCATCCATTGTCTAATCTTTTCTACCCATTCCGTCCTCTCTGTTACTTCGTCGGTGTTTCTTCGTGTGTCGTTGTTTGATACCTCATCAACCCTGTCGTCTTCTGTGTCATCGTCTCTCAGTTCGTCTTCGTGTAATTAGTTGTCGTGTGACATTTATTGTTATTATTATTATTATTATTATTATTATTATATTATTATTATATTATTATTCAGTGATTTTCTGAGGCAGAAATCGCCCGTTTTCTTTTAACCAAGGTGATTCTGTTGAAGTGAGAGAGTCCTTTTTGGGGTTCATTCCTGTTGCCGGAAAAACTGCAAGTGATTTTACAAAGGATATACTAAGTAGTTTAGAGAATGATGGACTAGACATAACACTTTGCCGTAGTCAAGGATATGATAATGCTGCAGCTATGGCTGGTATTCATGGTGAGTGCAGAAAAAAATAAAAGAATTAAATCCAAAGGCTTTGTTTGTGCCATGTGCTAATCATTCTTTAAACCTTTGTGGAGTGCACTCTTTTGAAATTAACTCAACATGTGTCACATTCTTTGGAGCAGTAGAGAGACTTTATTTCTTCTTTGCACTTTCAACGCACGGATGGGGAGTACTGAAATAAAATATAGACCCGACATTTAACAAACTTTCTCAGACTAGATGGAGTGCACATTATGTCACTGTAAAGTCACTCAAGAAACAATTTGAAAAGCTGATTACAAACTTGGAGACATAGCCCGACCAAAAAGAAAATGTAGATACAAGAGGATCAGCTGAAAGTTGACTAAAAGCAGTGTGTGATTTTTCATTTTTGTCATTTCTCTCATTCTGGTGTGATACATTGGAAGAAGTGGACCTCACACAAAAATATTTGCAAACAGACGGAATAAGCTTGGAGAAATGCTGTGTAAAGATCAAAGGTTTGAAATTGTTCCTTTGAAGTCAGCGCAATGTAATTGTGAGAAAGCAATTGTATATGCAAGAGCCTGGAGAACTTGCTAGGGATAGTGGACTGACATTGCAAGAGGAAATGATGAGATCAATGTTTGATTGTATAGAGAATGTTCGATCAGAGGCCATAGATAATGTGCTGTCAACATCTGCAGCCATTCAGCCACACACCTTGCTCTCTGTAAATAAAGAACAACTCCGGGAAAGAATCTCAAGCATGTCTAAGATTTTTAATGAAATTCCAGAAGAGGAGGTCAAAGTGGAAATTATGCGACTCGGAAGACACCTGGAGGCCGCCAAAATCACGACTGAAGAACGATCTTACAGTTTCTCAAGTTCATTGTCAAATGGGGCTTTGGAGAATCCTTGCCAAATTCATCTCTATGCATGAGACTCTTTTTAACAATTTGTGTATCAGTAGCATCATGCGAAAGGAGTTTCTCTAAAGCTTATAAAGAATGATCTTCGATCAACAATGAGTCAAGCAAGATAGAACAGTCTTGCTATAATTTCTACAGAAAATGAGTATGTAAAGAATATTAATTTTGATGATGTAATCGACAAGTTTGGTGCTGCAAAGGCACGTAGAATGAGAGTGTAAAATTTGTCTTATTTAGTAAATCAGAAGGAGAATATTTAGCTTCATTTAAAAATGCTTTCTACTTACATTGATATCTTCTCTTTTGCAAAACAAAATTTGTTTAAGTTACGATTATGGTTTTATCTAGCCTACAATATGCATGTATTACAAGTGGCTAAGAAGGAAATGTCAATGTACTATTATTGTTTAACTATTACAAGATATCAACCAAAAAAAAGTTATATATTCATTCCTTATCAAAATTCTGAAGTTATTGGGCTTTGTGGGGAGGGGGGTGCAAAGGAATATTAACCCCGGGTGCCAAAGACTCTAGGAACGCCTCTGGCATCTTGTATTTAGCGTTAGTATCTAAAAAATATTAGCTACATATAGCCATAATTTGTAAAACTTGAGTATATCTTAGCTTTACCAGACCACTGAACTGATTAGCAGCTCTCCTAGGGCTGGCCCGAAGGATTAGTTATTTTTACGTGGCTAGGAACCAATTGGTCACCTAGCAACGGGACCTACAGCTTATTGTGGGATCCGAACCACATTATATCGGGAAATGAATTTTTATCACTAGAAATAAATTTTCCTCTTTCCGCGATGGCCAAGCCGATGATCGAACTTCGGACCACCGGAATGGCTGAACGCGATAACCAATCGTCCAACGAGGAACTACCCCCATAATTGGTAAGTTTCCAAAAACTGGCATCGAGTGTTATCACCCAAATCGCCTGCCCTCTCTACGGATATTGGCCCAATCATGCAATATATATATATAATATATATATATATATATATATATATATATATATATGTGTGTGTGTGTGTGTATGTATGTGTTTATATATACCTATATATTATATATATATATATATACACACATAAATACATACACACACACACATGCACCACACACACATATACATATATATATATATATATATATATATATATGTGTGTGTGTGTGTGTGT
>NC_087216.1:77289599-77302099 GCF_015104395.2 Macrobrachium nipponense | reverse complement strand
ACTGTTGGGTAAGGTTGGATCTATCATTGTGAACAGTCGTGTCTGTTGATAAATACGATAATCATAGGGAAATATAAAAATCATGAATACGACTCACTAAGCACTTTATCTTATTTCTATTTAGCATATTCACTGTAATTGCATATTTAACGCAAACCCAATATCGTCAACAACAAAAACTTTACGCTCACATCTGTCGAGTGCTTAACTATAGTTGACACACGCTAAGTTGGCGGTGATGCCCCGCCCCCTTTCAAGCGAAGGTGGTGATTGGAATACAGCAACTGTTCGTGTGGCTATTCATTTGAGGAGGTGTTGAATGCCCTTGCAAGGTACTTAATTCGAGTTATTTTTCCTGTAGCAGTCAATTATAGTCTGTTTAAAGAAAAAGAAAAAAAAACTAACGTCAAAAATTATTAACCACGTACGATTAATTTGAGCATACGATGATTTACATTATAATTCAAATTGTCAAAGTCAATGGATTTTCACACATGTTCGAAAATGCAGTCTTGCTTTCAGTTTATCTTAAAAAATGTGGGTTTAAAATCATAAAAAAGATAGGTCAAAAATCATGTCAATCATTAAAGTCGTTTAAAATACGGAGATGGCTATATAAAATAAAAATAAATAAAGTAGTCTCAGTTTCCAAACAACATGTTAATGCTTAAAAAGAACATGCGACTTATGTGGGGAGGGGGGCAAAATGCTTACCTTGAATAGCCAAGTTACTCCCGAAATTGGAGGGAATTTCAAACGCAGTAGTTTAACCGAGATAACCTAGAATAATAAGGACCAGCTGCCCAGCACAGTTACCATTCCGAGATATCATATACACTGAAGTACAAAAGGAGGAGTGTCTTGAACCTCAGTAACTGGAGGATTTCTTTTTGAAAGGACCACCCAAAACCGTATTGGACGGTATCAATAAGCCACGACGAGAACTCATCGTAATGAAGGTCGCAACTATCTTCAATGAGGCAACATGATCAGGAACTAGCGAAGATGATATTTTGAAAAGGACTGCTGCAGCAACGGGAATATCTGTCCGCTCCATTCAGCGAATAAAGCAAGCAACAATACAAGCTTGGAGAAAATTGTACTCCCCACCCCTAAACTAAAAATCTACCAGTAACGGGAGCTTGGATAATTTTGATAAGGGCTGTGGTACGTCGGGGACATACTGGCTTTCTACGACCAGTGGGGGACAGGGGGTTTTTTTTGTGTTTTTTTTTTAATTTTTTTTCGGCTCTTTTTTTTCTTTTTTTTTTTATTTTTTATTCTTTTGTGGAACGCCTTTTTCTTTCTTTTTTTGGGAGGGGTAGGGTGGGGGAATTACCCAAACAATCGAGTAAATGACTGGAAAAAGAAAGGCGAAGGCGCCACCTGTGACTTTCACCCTGGTTTGCTTAATACGTCCCTTCCAAAGCTTGTTAAGGAACTTGGGTTTTCGTTATAAAAAGGTTTTGAACGTTGTTAAAGTTGGATTAGTGGGAGGAACGAATAATTTGTTCTTTTGCAAGAAAATAAAACAGTATTAAGACGTTATTGATTGAAATCAGGTAAAATTCGACACTCCAAAGGATGAAGCATAGGTCAATCAAAACGAGCGTCATGAACAAATGTTGGACATTACTCGATGGAATTGTTGGTCCAAGAGTGGAAAAACGGGGAAAAGGAGCTAGATTTATTCCTTAGTGGCATTTGCTGGGGGAGAAAATGGGGGTTCGTACTTGGAGGATTGATCAACTTTTTCGATCGAATAACTGGTAATAAGGGGCGATTACCATGATAGTATTGAATCATTAACCAAGGCTGTTCCATGGCAAACATTCCAGTTAGGTGTCTTTCATTGTCGTTAGATAATGCTTCCATCCCCCCCCTAATCATTCCAAAATATCAAAGCATCTGTCAGCAGTTCAAAGAAAGGAAAGCGGAAAAATCGGTCTCCTGGTTAACCCAAAACCAAAACAATATAGGCTCATGACCCTTCTTTTTACCAAATGCGAACTTCTTGATGTGGTGGTTTAAAGCAGGCACAAGTGCCTACAGGAGTATAAATTGAACTCAAAAGCGCTCGAGGATGCTGACCAGAAGGTAACGTACTTAGACTTCAGCCTATCATGCGAAATTGAACCCCATAGGAACTTCATTTGGTTTGGGCACAAATAACAAAAAAATGAGGTTAAGAAAATGCAATAACAAATTTAAAATCAGACCTTTGACAAATATGGAACATATAAACTAAACAGTTGCATAAAGGACAGTAACCAACCAAGAGGTACTGTGGAGGTCAATTGTATTTGTCACACAAGAGAAGTGTAGGATACCTATAGAAGAAGTGATCTAGCACGTGACATCTAACTGAAAAAAATTGATATTTAAACATCACCAGTGGACCAGTGAGGAGTCAGGAAACGCGATGATTGAAGTAATTGCCTGTACTTAAATGAAATGTTTTTAAAAGTACCAAATGACGAATGAATTGTTAGATTGAGGTATTGTTTGATGTATCCAATGATGATTCAATTGTTTTTCTTTTCTTTTGTTGAGTTCAATTAAATGTTTGATGTTATCAAATTTATTTTACCTAAATATGTTTTACAAATATAATTGCAAGGCAAGTTTCTTTTGATCTAAAAGAAAGTTGTTAGGACTGGGCTATAACACACCGAAACTTATAGTTATCTGTAGCAAAAATATAAAGAATGGCAACACGGACTTACGCAGTCAAGTGTTCTACGGATGAGCCTGAGCTGTCAGAAATCAGCTGCATCACTGATGCGGCTGTTATCTTGGACATTTCACCTCCCCACTCCCATCATGCCATATTTTTGTGGTTGGTCTTATGATTCCATATAAGCATATAGCCCTATAGCATAATTTATAGATATGCAATCGATAGTATATAAGTTATTATGAAAACATGGCTTGATTGATTATTTGTTTTTATTAAATTCATCTATAACATAATGCCCTGGGAAATAACGAATTGGTCTTACGTTCGACCAATAATTTTTGTCTTCGGCTTCGGATTACCTGTAATATAATAAAATTCTTTTTACCTACTCCGGAATGACATTTTAATTCTGTGAAAGGAATTTCTAAACTAGTTCCTCCAATAATTAAAATCTTTTACATAGGAAATAAGGGAAACGAGGATTATATCATATTTCAAAATATTTTCTATGCAAAAATACGGATCAGAAACTCGAAACTAATGTAGTGGGCGGGCCATTCACCCTACCAACTTAGGCTTGTGGCAAGAATAAAGTTACTTGTATTCAACTGCTTCGGGTTTCAGAGTCGCGGATTAATGTTGCCACTTTGGATCAACGGAGGGGAAGTCAGGGAAACGAAATATTGAGCGCGAGGAGTAACTTCCCGCCCGGTCCCCAATCACCCGCCTTCCATTGATTCCATCCCACTACCGTTCCATTCAAAAAACAACCTCACCCACCCCCTCTTCACGGTACTGGAAACCGTAGTTTCTGCTGCCATAGACGCACGACTCTATAGTGAAGCTGAATACAATCAGACATATAATAATATAGTCATTTAATGAAGGAAATTCGAAAAACTTAGAAGCTTATCAAGTTCCCGCGCGATTCTCAGCCCAATCGCTCTAGGCGGGCTTTGGGGGTTGTTGATAGCGTATATACAGTAATATTTATTGCACGCACACGCGCGCAGACATCAACCAAACCATCACAAGCACGTGTAGTACCCATAGGGCATTATGGCATAGGCGCAAGCACGCACACAGATGAGTTTGGGAGCGCAAAGGCACCTGCTGTGAGCAAGTATTTGCTGGGTACAAATATGGTTACTTTACGAGCACAGGAAGGGCGGTTTAGGCAACCGGACAATCGTACAGTCTATACATACGTATATGAATGGGGTACGGGCACCTACCCTACCCCGGCCGCCCCCCCCCCTCATGAAAAGGATGAGTTAAAAGAGAGGAGAAAGGAAGGGAGAGGGCAGACGCCATTCCTACCCCAAAATTAGGCCTAGTATTTCACTTTCAACTCACAAATAAATAAATAAAATAAATAAAATAAAAAAACTAAAATAATTAACATATTAATCAACCAAAAAACACCCTTAAATTAAGTAGTAGTGCATCTGGTTAGTAGCCGTCCATTTAACATGATATATTGGTAAGATTTTAGTTAGTCTCGTAGACCAATAGTACATGTGGGAAATTTGTTTCGCTCAGTGGGAAGATCGAAGGAATATACTCTACAAAATTACAAGGGTAATTCCTTCCACTGAGTGTTCTCTAGTAGTAATTTAGTAAATGGTATAAAACGGGCTGTTAAGCACACAATTCTTCTGTGCGCCTAACGTGTTTTCAGACTTGTGCCAGAAAATCCAAAGGATTAATAATTGCTTGGTAAGCTTAAGTAGGCTAGTTAAATTCCGGTAAAAGTAATTCAGGTAAATGCAATTAATCTAAATAGGACTATGAATAAATCAAACCAAGGCCATAATTCCCAGGGTAGTTCAGTTTGGTCCAGAATTCTATTAAGTTCCGACCCGGTTAAAGTAAAATTAAAGTAAACTAATCCCTAATAGTAATGCTAAGTAAAAACAGACAGACCTAATATTTCGACTAAATTTATTACTACGCCCATATATTATATAAGCCTTTGTAAAATTATTCATTCTGAGTCTATGCCTAATTAATTCTCACAACTCCAATATTACAATAGCCTAACTATGTAAAAGGGCTTAAAATTTAGTCAAGGTAAAGAAAACAGTGTATTTACGTCTTGAATAAGTTAAGTTAAGTAAATACGTAAGTTAAACAAACGTTAAAAAGACGAAACAGCTTCCTAACGAAAAGTCCGTTGGCTCAAATCAGCCGTCCAATAATGGCGGTCTAGTCTTTGGTGGGAAAATTAGTATTTTGACCTACCTTCAAGTTAACCCAGTTTGGACACACACCTCTTAATTCACGTGTAAACTAAAAACAAATCCTATATATTTAATCAGCAAACCCAGCGACCTCTAATCGCATTCGTGGAAATAAAATGGAAATTGGTACGTTGATAAGAAATGTTATTCCACTTACCGAATTTCCGTCGACCGATCAGTGACGAAGGCTGTTAAAAGTTTTGGTTGCAGATAAGGATATTCGGATAGGATGAGGTTTTAGGATAGGTACAAACAGGAAAAGGGAGACTACATACAAACCAAATTATTTAAAGGGTTATGAAATTTCTAAAACCCTACACAACGTAAATTAAACTTAAAGGGCGAAGTCGCCAAACTAGTTGTCGCCTTCTTCGCTCGCCGTCTGTTTGAACAAGGCCCAAAAAACCCGCGCCCGGCCTAAGCCTACCCCTTGAAAGGCCTAATGTCAGGTCATGGTTTCTTATCACTCCCACCCAAATCAATTAAATAATTTTCTTAAATAATTTGAAGGGACAGTTAAATCTATTTATTAAATCTATCTAAATCAAATTTAAATTTTAAAGCCAAGATAAAAGGTTAATCAAGCTTATTCAAAAGAAAATATATAGTTAATGTTTTTCTGCAGAGCCTTATAACTAAAGCAAATGGAGGGTTATAGTTAACTGTTTGTAGCCTTTAGCAGTGACTTCGTTAAAGGTTAGAAAATGTATATGTACAAATAAATTTACAACAGTACATATGGCCTCTAGACCTAGTAGGTCTTCCGATATTACCTAGGCCTGATCACAACACTCTTAACCCTACGCCAAGCTTCTAGGCCTAGGCTATGAGATCATATACGCTTTTAGCTCGATTTTATTTCATATAATCAATCAATCTTTTACTAGGATGGGCTAGAATCAGATAGATCTTGTCTTGGCCAACTCTAGCGATTTAGCCTCTGTGCCTTCGTGAAAAGTAACTAGACTCATGTTTAGGCCTATGAGGATTATTTGCATACGCCTATCTGTAAGAATTAAACTTTTTTTTTTTTGGTGATTGGAGGAACAACTCCTTCCATTCGAGAGAGAGAGAGAGAGAGAGAGAAGAGAGAGAGAGAGAGAGAGAGCATCACCTGTCGGCTGAATCATAAATTCAAAGTAGAAAAATAACATTTGGTTGAAATCAGAGAGTAATTTTATTATCATTTTACGTATTATTATAATGAACTTATCTCGGTCGGTCGTGCCTCTCTCTCTCTCTCTCTCTCTCTCTCTCTCTCTCTCTCTCTCTGGCTATACCTTCGACCCAAGATTTATAATGCTTAATATAATTTCTACCAAAGCTTTGTTATATAATAATAATTATAATAATAATAATAATAATAATAATAATAATAATAATAATATAATAATAATAACATAATAATAACAATAACAGTCAGAAAACCAGGAAACATATGACAATACACAAAGCACTACACCCAAGAGCAAATACGGACAGACTATACATAACACGAAAGGAAGGAGGGAGAGGACTACTAAGTATAGAGGACTGCGTCAACATCGAGAACAGAGCAACTGGGGCGGGGAATATCTGAAAACCAGTGAAGACGAGTGGCTAAAGGTGTGTGATGTGCATGGGAAGAAGGACTAATAAAGAAAAGTAGACGAAGACCCAGAAATTACTTACAGAAGACAAGGGGACAATGACAAGACAGAACCAGAGGACTGGCACAACAAGCCAATGCACGGACAATACATGAGACAGACTAAAGAACTAGCCAGCGATGACACATGGCAATGGTACAGAGGGAGAGCTAAAGAAGGAAACTGAAGGAATGATAACAGCGCACAAGATCAGGCCCTAAGAACCAGATATGTTCAAAGAACGATAGACGGAAATAACATCTCTTCCCATATGTAGGAAGTGCAATACGAAAAATGAAACCATAAACCACATAGCAAGCGAATGCCCGGCACTTGCATAGAACCAGTACAAAAAGAGGCATGATTCAGTGGCAAAAGCCCTCCACTGGAGCCTGTGCAAGAAACATCAGCTACCTTGCAGTAATAAGTGGTACGAGCACCAACCTGAGGGAGTGATAGAAAAACGATCACGCAAAGATCCTCTGGGACTATGGTATCAGAACGGATAGGGTGATACGTGCAAACAGACCAGACGTGACGTTGATTGACAAGTCAAGAAGAAAGTATCACTCATTGATGTCGCAATACCATGGGACACCAGAGTTGAAGAGAAAGAGAGGCGAAAAATGGATAAGTATCAATATCTGACATAGAAATAAGAAGGATATGGGATATGCCAGTGGAAATCGTACCCATAATCATAGGAGTACTAGACACGATCCCAAGATCCCTGAAAAGGAATCTAGAAAAACTAGAGGCTGAAGTAGCTCCAGGACTCATGCAGAAGAGTGTGATCCTAGAAACGGCACACATAGTAAGTAGGATGGACTCCTAAGGAGGCAGGATGCAACCCGGAACCCCACACTATAAATACCACCCAGTCGAATTGGAGGACTGTGATAGAGCAAAAAAAAAAAAAAAAAAAAAAAAAAAAAAAATAAAAAAAAAATGATGAAATAATAGACTCAGTGACAGGCATAACATACATACATGCATACACACTATATATATATATATATATATATATATATATATATATATATATAAATATATATATATATATATATAGTATATATATATACACACACACCACACACACACACACACACACACACATATATATATATATATATATATATATATATATATATATATGTGTGTGTGTGTGTGTGTGTGGTGTGTGTGTGTGTGTGTATTACAGTATAAGTGGATGAGATATTGTTGTCATAAGTTAAATTATATATGATTTATATATAATTATATATAATTATTATAGTATAATACTATATTATATATTCTAATTATATTTATACAATTTATATATAATTTATTATTACATGTACTTTTTATATTATATATTATATTATATCTATATATATAATAAAACCTACCATTAACAATATATATGCGTAATTATTTATTTTATAAAATTTAAAATAAATTTATTATTTATTTTAACAAATTAGTTTTTTAACATATAAACATATTATATTATATGATATATACTTATTAATATATAATGTATTAATAATTTATATAAATATAGATTAATAATACATACAGAACATTTACATTTTTTAACCATTACCATAACCATTTTACAATTCTAATATATAATAATATATATTATTTGCTATAATTATATAATATATTATAAGTAACCAATATATATTATTATTATAATTGTAATTATTATTATTTATATATTAATAATATTAAGATATATTAATTGATAATGGGTTATATCATATATAAATTAATATATAAGTAATATTATATGATGGTTATTATTATTATATTATAAGATAATATATAATTTATATAGTAAATATATATAATATTATTATTATTATTAGTATACATATATATTAAATATAAACATGTATAATATGAAAATAATTAACGTTTGATATCATATTATTACGGTTTATTTAA
The DNA here is from genome assembly GCF_015104395.2 of Macrobrachium nipponense. Lineage (NCBI taxonomy): Eukaryota > Metazoa > Arthropoda > Malacostraca > Decapoda > Palaemonidae > Macrobrachium > Macrobrachium nipponense. The sequence goes on along the minus strand of NC_087216.1, from coordinate 77,293,613 downwards.
TTATTCAATACGTATAATGTTATATATATTATATTATATAATAATTATTAATAATAATATAAATAAATATTATGATATATTAATGTTAATTTATAGCTATTAATATATAATTAATATATAATATTGATAATATATAATAACTATAATATTTATTATTATAATATATGTATAATACTGCTTCCTCTCGAAAAAAATCTAAAAGAAAAAAGAAATAACTTTATAAATGTGGAAATTTGCTAAAAATAGATTGAATTTCTCAGGCCATACATACATACATACATACACAAACACACACACACACACACACACACACACATATATATATATATATATATATATATATATATATATATATATATTAACTTTATAAACTTTAGAAATGTGGAAATTTACTAAAAATGCATTGAATTTCTCGGGCCATCAGCGCCTTTCTGCATATGCAACACACACAACACACACACACACACACACACACACACACACACACACACACACACATATATATATATATATATATATATATATATATATATATATATATATATGTGTGTGTTGTGTGTGTGTGTGTGATGTGTTTTGTGTGTGTGTCGCATATGCAGAAAGGCGCTGATGGCCCGAGAAATTCAATGCATTTTTAGTAAATTTCCACATTTATAAAGTTAATTCTTTTTTCCTTTTAGACGTTTGTCGAGAGGAAGCAATGTATTTGAAGGAAAGACTGAGCAGGAATGTCAGTGGATCCATTCAGGGACCGATGACGTCACAAATCCTCACTTGGTTCGGCGAACTCCTCTAAGAACATCTGCTGCAGACCTCTGGAAAAATCCGGGAATTTATTTTTTCTGATTTCCGTTCCCTCTTATCTCTCCACGTCTTCAGGACTCCTCATTATTTCACGTTTCTCCTCATCGTCTTTGTCCTTCGCTGCCTTCCACCATTGTTTTCTCTTCCTCTGATTCCTCAGAGAGAGAGATTCTCTGATCCCCCTTCAGGATGTCCGAATTCGAACGTCTTCGGGAAAGCGCTGGAGAAGATCCCTGGAGCCCAGAGAATTCAATCTTTTTGAAAACTAAGGATAGAGAGAGGTCCGAGCAAGAGGCACGATACAATAATGAAGAATATTGTAGAAATGTTTAATTTGCGAGTGTTTGGACACCTGGCGAGAGGTGTTATTAAATTTATAGGACAGGGCGTGAGTGCCCTCTTCCCCTACTCATATGACTTTTCTACCAACGGTGCTACTGAGAATCACAGGGAATCAGCGCCAAGTAGGAAAGATGTACACCATTATAATGACGGACCACAGGCGAAGAACGAAACGGATTCCATTGGTACAAATGCCGTTAATGATTTTCTGATGCAGGAGATGAGAGCCCTCAGGAAACAGAATGGCGACCTGATACAAATCGTGAATAAGCTGGTGATCAACGAAGGCACTCTCCAGCTCGAGAACCAGCAGATCACGCAGGAACATCAGAAGACCAAGAACGAGCTCCATCAAGCCAAGGTCGACCTTTTAGAATGCCGACGACAAAAGGAATTGGCTGAAAGTCTCGCAAGCCATCTACAGAACAAAATTCGTCGAGACTTAGCGATCGTAGACAGCAACCGCTCCCTTGCGGGAGAGAACGCGAGGCTGGAAGAAGCCCTCAGCCACGAGAGGAAAGAGCACGCAATAACGAAGGAGGAGCTCAACATAGCCAAGACAGAGTTACTCAGCATTCAGGAGCAATTCAGGCTGGCTCTCGAAAGAGAAAACAGGCGACAAGAAGCAGAAAGAAGAACCGAAGCCAGTGGGCCTTCTGAGGCTACACAGAAAGACAAAGAGGAGGAAACTAGAGCGGACGTTGATTTCAGAAGTTCACACAGTCCGCGGGGCATGAATGTAACTGACAGAATGAGAGGAAGGATCAGGCAACTGAAAAAGGACAAATGTTGGGAAAAGAGACCACAGAAGACGCAACCAAGGGAGTCATTAATGAGGCGTAGGTCTAAATCATTCCCACGATTGCCTAGAACAAAGTCGAAGAGGTGGCAACCAACAAGATCAAAGGAATCGTCAACGTGGAAATGGTCATCAGGAACACTCCCTTGGTCGTTGAGAACAACAGAGTCGACGGATTGGGACTGGTCGACAACCGAGTCCTCAGAGTTTTGGATACTACCATCGAACATAGAATTAGGTAGTAGATTTGTTGCTCTGTTCGTCAGAAAGATTCTGATAGGGCTCCAGACAGTAAACACTTTCCTGGACTTGATGGATAGGTGCTCCCTACGGAAGAAAAATAGGAAGGCTGCCAAGGGTGTCGTAGACCCACCACCTCCTGAAAATCCTGTTCCTCCTCCTCCTAATCCATATGAACTCTGGCTCGCGGCACGAAATCCTTATGGGCAACAACCTCTAGGATTACTTCCTGGTCAAGAACTTGCACCTCTTCCAGGAATCGTGCGTTATCCAGGGGTACCTGGCCTTCCAGGAGTCCCAAGTGCTCCAGGGGTACCTGGACTTCCAGGAGTAGGTGCTGTTCCAGGAGTACCTGGTCTTCCAAGAGTCACAGGTCCTGCAGGGGTACCTGGCCTTCCAAGAGTCCCAGGTCCTGCAGGGGTACCTGGCCTTCCAGGGGTACCTGGCCTTCCAGGGGTACCTGGCCTTCCAGGGGTACCTGGCCTTCCAGGGGTACCTGGCCTTCCAGGGGTACCTGGCCTTCCAGGGGTACCTGGCCTTCCAGGAGTACCTTCCATTCCAGGAGTACCTTCCATTCCAGGAGTACCTGCCATTCCAGGAGTGCCTGCCTACCAAAGAACCCAAGCTCCTCCAGGTACACAACATGCCTTCCCCAGAGCCCCAGCACCTCTTGGATATGTGCCTCAAGGTGTAGGACCTGCTCCTCCAAGATTGCCACCTGAACAATGGCCGCCCTATCCAGGATATGCGCCTCCGAGACCCTGGCCACCTCAATATATCTAAACTGTAACTTTATTAGGAAGCTGTTCAGAGGAAGGAGAACCAGCTCTATGGATAAGAGCCAATAGCTGTTTGGAGGAAGGTAAACAGGAAAGCTGGAAGAACAAAGAAAAGGACGAATACTAAAGGAAACTAGGAAGAAACGACAAGAGGAGCAGCCCCTGATTAACCAACATGGTGGAGGACTTTGACTTGCCACCAGTTGGTGATGTTGCATCGTGTTCCAGAGGAGATGTGATCTTCTCGGCCCATTCGATGGCTTGACTGCAGGATGGGTGTTCACTGCTGCTCCCCCCGGCAGCAACCAGCAACGGGAGGTCCCCCCACCTCCCACACACCCATCCTGCAATCAACCCTATCAACTGGGCCAAGAAGATTGCAATGCCTCTGGAACATGACACAGCATCATCAACTGGTGACCGGTCAGAATCCTTCACTTGGGCTGCTTCTTTGTAGCTGTGAAGACAAGTCCTGTGATCGTCCTTTTCATCAGGCATCCTCAGTGATTCTCTCGTCCTCCCTGATGGAGGCAGGAGGAACAATTCTCAGGATGAGAGCCACCAACAGTTGTTCGGAGGAAGGAGGACCAGCTCTCAGGATGAGCCAACAGCTGTTTGGAGGAAGGAGGACCAGCTCTCACTATGAGAGCCAACAGCTGTTTGGAGGAAGGAGGACCAGCTCTCAGGATGGGACCTAACAGCTGTTTGGAGGAAGGAGGACCAGCTCTCAGGATGAGAGCTAACAGCTGTCCAAAGGCTGGAGGATAAGTTATCAGGACGAGTTAACAGCTGTTCAGAGGAAGGAGGAACAGCTCTCAGTTTGAGAGCTAACAGCTGTTTGGAAGGCCACCAGAAGGACCTCAGAAGGCCATCAGATGGAAACCAGAGGGATACTAGAGGGATACCAGAAGATGATTCTATTGGAATAATCTAGAAGACCGGCTCTGCAGAAAGAAGGAACTCTTCCTTCGAGTATGCTCTGTCCCTTGATAAAGACTCTTCTAAGGGAAGATCTCTGTCAAAGCGGACAAATAGTCGGATATCTAGATC
>NC_087216.1:77279599-77282099 GCF_015104395.2 Macrobrachium nipponense | reverse complement strand
TCTGGGTTCCTGCTTCGGCACGAGCAGGAATCGACGTCTTCGGCGATGCAGAGGATAGGGGGTAACCTGAGGGGTTGGGGGAGTAGGGGGAGGAGGTAGAGGGGCGGGAGTTTGGCGATACGGAGAGGATGAGGGGGTGGGGATGTAGTGCCGGGATTGAGGAGGTTGGGAGGAAGGTTGGGTGGTTTGTGGTACAGGAGGTAGGTTCGTTCTAGGATCGAACCTGGGGTTGCTGGGAGGTTTCCTAGTCGGTGATGGTTGCCGAGGTCTTGCAGGTGGAGGAGGGATGCCCTTCGCCTTCCAAATCCTCTGCAGTCTGACTGGGCATCCCTTAAACCAAGCATGATGTTGCTGGCTGCAGTTAGGGCATCGGGCAACTGTGCCTTTTCCTTGTACTTTTTCAAGCACACTTCTGTTTCATGCTTTGCACAACACACTCCACAGATGTGTTCTGCTTTACACTCGTTTTTGTGATGTCCAAACCTCTGACACTTGAAGCATCTCAGAGGCTCTGGTACGAAGGCTTCGGTCTCATATGTGCCTAGAATTCCAAGGCTGACCCTGGCCGGAATTTGGCCCTTGAAAGTAGCTTCGATCTTGAGAGTCTCCTGTTCCAATCTTTGGCAGTACATCTCTTGGTCTTCCATGATGTTGGGAACCTCGAGAACTCTATCGATCGTGATGTATTTGGGGACTTTGCAAATCATCCCCTTGTTGATTTTTGAAGCAGGATCAAGTAGCAGGCATAGGTTGTCCTTCTTGAGTAGTTCAACAGCTTTCTGGTCCTTGGGAGTAATTATAAACTCCCCCCTTAAGTTTGGTCTAGCTGTGAGGTTTGCATCAGGATATTTTTTCTCGAGGGCCCTGACTGCAGCATATGAAGTTTGGCCCTCGATAACAACAGCTTTGAACTTGGGAAGTGCCGGAAATTCTGCAAAACTCGCCGTATTCGGTGCCGATGTCGTAGGGGGCTGGTTGTTGTCTGTCGAAATCGGTGGTACAATCTTCTTCTGTTTCTTCTTCTTCTTCTTCCTTACTGTGGCGAAGCCTTGCTCGTCCTCCAAGGGCTGGTCCTCCCTGGGATTACCTGGCGAAAGGGGTCTCTTAGAGGCCATACTTGTCAAAACTAAAGGTTGAAAATGACGAGAGTTACGTAACGCGCCTGTGCACGAAATTACGTAACCTCGAGAAAAGTTTACAGAAAAGGTGGTATTTATACCAAGAGGTCCATCCACAAACAAGCCATTTTAAGTCACCCCCGCTGATAATCTTCCTTTAATCTTCTTAAGGGTTGGTTGAATGAAGACGTTGTCGATCGTGTCCGAAATCCATGCTCCTTTTGAGATGTTCATTACCTGCCTCTCTTTTATTAAGGCCGATTCCATCATTTGACTCTTGTACCGGCAGTTGCTGCTATCAATTACACGTGACAAATTCCAGTTTATTCTATGGTTATGTTCATTTATATGGTTGAAAATAGCCGAGTTCTGTTGTCCATACCTAACTGACCGTTTGTGTTGTATTAATCTCTGGGGAAGGGATTTACCTGTAAATCCGATGTAAGATTGGTCACAGTCCTGGCATGGGATTTCGTATACCCCAGAGTCCTTTGGAGATGTCTTTTGTTGGACGTTAATCAGGGATTTGGCTAAGGTGTTTGGGTAAGTAAATACAAAAGGGTTCGATTTTCTGAGGGGGTTGGTTATTCTCTTAATCGTGTCCAGGTGGGGAATTATTATTTTATTGTTGGGTGTATCTCTGGTCTTGTCTTTAGGGGGTCGGTAGAAAATTACGTTTGCTTTGTGAATTGCTTTCTCAATTATATGGTCAGGATATTTTAAAGACGAAAGTTGCTTGCGAATTAGTTCAAATTCTTTTTCCAAGAATCTGGGGAACAAATTCGTAAGGCTCTTAAGAACAAGTTACTAGCTACACCTATCTTGATAGTAATGTCATGATAGCTAAAGTAGTGAATGTATGAAAGTGAGAACGTTGGTTTTCTGTATATGGTAAATTTGTATTCTGTCGTATCTCTGATTATTAAAACATCAAGAAAAGGAATTTTGTTGTCTTGTTTCCCCATTCAACTTTAAATTTGATGCTGGCACTAATGTGTTTAATTTCGAGAGGAATTCATTGAAATTGCCCCACCTATTATCCAAAATGTTAGGATATCATCCACGTATCTCATCCACAGCATGTTTTTGGGTTTTATTGCATTTATTACTGTATGTTTTCAAAAGTATTCCATGTACAGATTGGCTAGAACAGGACTTAAAGGACTACCCATACTACACCCGAACTTTTCCTTGTAGAATGATTCCCCGAATGAAAATACGTTATTAGATGCACATAATTCATCTAGCTTTATTATTTTGTCAAGCGCCAATGGGAAATGATCTGAATAGGGGGATAAGTTTTTACCCTTAAAAACTGAAGAACGTCCTGTACTGTGACTTTAGTGACAGGGAATCTACGTCAAGGCTTAAAAGTTTTATGT
>NC_087216.1:77242099-77274599 GCF_015104395.2 Macrobrachium nipponense | reverse complement strand
GGTAGTATACCAGTATACAATATACAAGTATACCAGTCGATGAACCCTGCCCGAACGTGGACTCTGATGTATCAGCCACCAGAATCCCTGTTTCTTGTTTTTTTTATAATAAAAATAAAATTTCCCGTATCCTTTGTATTAGATACCTCTATGAATATTGGCCAGTTATTAAAAATTATCGCTGAGCCAGAAAAGCGACTGATAAGAAGAGCAATGTTATCATTTGGATTTAATTCGCTAAACACATCAACTTATTTTAACAGAATATGTTTGAAATAAGGTCTTCTTCCAAGATATTATTATTAATGAATATTATTATAGGATAAGCACTGTCCTAAGCATTGTCTTCAAAATATAGAGCCGGTTGGTAGGAAAAAGAGAAGAATAATAAGGGGAAAATAAGAATGGAACTGAATATAAACAAGGGGAGAGAGAGATAAATATCAAGTACCTTAGTTAATCATTGTCACAATCTCTTTATAAGAACTGCAAAAGCACTTATCTCCATTTTTACCAATTCTTCCATTGAACTAATAATATCATATCCCAAAATCAACGTAATGAAAGTGGATATATATCAACGCAAGCAGAGGAATGTGAAATAAAGCTTCACTCTTATGAGGCTGCGACACAATATCATAGAGTTGCCGTTTATAATAGAGACCCCTAAATCTTCGGAAGAAAACGGAGCCATTATCGATTGAATACTAAAGCAACCGAAGAGATTTTCGGGACGGAATATTTTACGTTATTATTGTTGGACGATTGACGACGAGATACACAAAATCAACTATCTTCTGAAACAGGCGTAAGAAATTGAAGACACTCGTGGGAACACACACAGAGTCGGATTCAGACAAGGAAATATGATGCTTGGCTTATATTTTGCTGTAAAGCCCTATATATATATATATATATATATATATATATATATATATATATATATATATATATAAATATATAAATATATATATATATATATATATATATATATATATATATATATATATATATACCTCAAAGAATAAAATAAGAAACGATCCACCTCCCATTTGTCATGTAACTTTACCAATTCTTTCCCCCTGATTTTATGGACGAACGAAACCTCTCTCTCTCTCTCTCTCTCTCTCTCTCTCTCTCTCTCTCTCTCTCTCCTCTTCTCTTCAGCCATAAACAAACTTCCGGTCGTGCTGTGAATCACATCACTGCACCAAAGATTCACATTTTTCACATCTTTTTTTCTTCCAAAGTTGGTTTGATATAATGCAGTAATTCCCTAATGCTATTCTCCTTTGCATTTTAATTCGTTTTTTATCTATTTACTAATTTATTAATTTATTTTTCTTTTTTTCTTAAGTGAGATCTTTCTGTATTTCCCTTTACCTCCTTTTTACTTCTGCCTAATGAACACCTTAATATTCTTTAGAAGCTTGAATTTCCAGTCAGTGTCCCCTTTGGTGGGCTTGTTCCATATGCATAGGTTTCTTCTTCTGAATAATAATAATAATAATAATAATAATAATAATAATAATAATAATAATAATAATAATAATAATAATAATAATAATAATATTGTACCCATAATCATAAGGACACTAGCCACAATTCCAGGTTCAGAAGTAGCTCCAAGACTCACGCAGAAAAGTGTGCTCCTGGAAACAGTGCACACAGTTAGAAAAGTGATGGGCTTCTAAGGATTCAGGATGCAACCCGGAACCCCATACTATAAATACACCTAGTCGAATTGTAGGACTGTGATAAAAAAATAATAATAAAGAGATTGTGAACACATTTCTATGAATTAAGCTGAGAGTCTTTTATCCTGAAGCAAATACACATTATAATAAAATGTTCGTAACCAGAATATTGTTAAAAATTATGAGAAAAAATGAGAGAGATTAAAACAATACACAGGATAACAGAACCAAACAGAAAACGATATCCATTTCTCTCAAAACAATACAACGAAGTGGTACTTACCAGGTCGACGGAATGTATGAGAGCCATAAAGATTAAATAAGCGGAATATACGACGGGAATTTCGACCATCTGCCCTCAGAACGAATAGCGACCATCCCCCGTTTGAACTAGATAGAACAGCTAGATGAACACCGTCGTTTCCTGCCCGGGCCCGAAATAATGCAGGCATCGGTCCCTTTCAGAAAACGAGTTGAATTTAATGAAGATCTCATCGCGGGAGCTCGCTGAGTATGTATCACTTTAAGGATGCAATGGATTCAGGTTAGTATGTAAACTAAGCTATACTTCGGAGCGGCTGAAGAAATAGAAGAAGTGGAGGGCTAATTCATTAAGAGAGAGAGAGAGAGAGAAAGAATGACCATCTCAATGTAATCTGTGGGCTCTGGAACAGTCTCCCTGCTGAGGATGTCCTGCAATTGGAACATTCCCTTTACCTCCTCTTACTCCTTCCTGATGAGCAACATCATATTCTTTGGAAGCTTGAATTTCAAGTCAGTGGACCTTTTGGTGGGCTTGTTCCATATGAATAGGGTTCTTAATCTTCTAAATAATAGTTATAGTCATACCAACAAAATGGGACCCTCTGCTTCCACGAGGGGAGTGTTTCTAGTTATTCTAAATGAGCAAACTTCAAACGGATAAGACTACTTGATCAGAAAGTATCTCTCTTTTAGAGACCTGATCTTCACGAGCGAAATTACTTTCATGAGAGCGAGAAAAAGGTTGACTATGCTGATAGGTTTAGTCCCCATTAGATGCTTAAGCCTGAGGTGAAAACCTTGTACACTGAACTTTCAGAAATAGGTAAAGTCTTGTACACTGAACTTTCAGAAATAGGTAAAACCTTGTAGTACACTGAACTTTCAGAAATTGGGAAAGCCTTGTACACTGAACTTCCAGAAATAGGTAAAACCTTGTACACTGAACTTTCAGAAAAAGGTAAAGCCTTGTACACTGAACTTCCAGAAATAGGTAATGCCTTGTACACTGAATTCAGATAAGGGTAAAGCCTTGTACATTGAACTTCCAGAAATAGGTAAAGCCTTGTAGTACACTGAACTTTCAGAAATAGGTAAAGCCTTGTACACTGAACTTTCAGAAATAGGTAGAGCCCTTTACACCGAACTTTCAGAAATAGTTGGCCATACTGATAGGTAAAGCACCTATTAGAATTTTGAACATTAAGAGAGAATTAGACACTGGAAGTATTTACCCAACTTAGAAGTCTCTGTCCTGACAGAAATGAGTAAATATAATGAGAGATTCACCTTGAATCAGATGAGGAATCCCTCTGAGGAGACTATAACATGATTCAGATGCCTGGACCCAGTGAACCAACCTCACAAAAATCAGTTCTTTTGCAGCAAGCACTGAGACATATGATTTCTCTGACGTTTCCCAGAGGTGCAAGCAAGCAAGCAAGCAAGCAAGCAAGCAAGCGAGCAAGCGAGCAAGCAAGGTTCAATTGCTGCAAATATGAGAATCCTCGGAGGCTACCAGCTGTTACCAGCTGGGTAAATAGGAGTTAAGGCAAGAGCAGGAAAGGGCTCAGCTGAGATATACAGGGCTCGTTTCGAGCTTATTCATTGTAATGAGTCTAATTTGTCCCTTAAATACAGACAGAGGGATTGAAATGCATTGGGTCCGTCTCGCCTAGGGATTTGGGAATCGCACGTGGGAGGGCTATTGTTTTAACCCTAACCCTTAGAGAGAGAGAGAGAGAGAGAGAGAGAGAGAGAGAGAGAGAGAGAGAGAGAGAGAGAGAGAGAGAGAGAGATAGATTATTGGAACACCATATAAGTTTGAAACATCATATATATATATATATATATATATATTATATATATATATATATATAGTATAGTATATATATATATATATATAATATATATATATATATATATATATATATATATAAATATATATGCAGAAGCCAGGTACTATGTCGTACCTCTAATTTGAACTAGCTTGTTACCTAACCGTTGTTTTTCAAATGTTTGTGCTCTTACTTGTCAGTTCCTTGAGGTGACATATCACACTTTAGTGAACAAGACCACAGTTGATGGTCGAAAGCTTTAATCCTATACAAGAAATATATATTTTAAACTACAAGAGGAATTTACTTCATTGTGGATTGTATCCCCATATATTATATATATATTATATAGATATATATATATATATATATATATATATATATAATATATATATATAATATGATAAAATTAACCCATAAAAACGTCCAAATATAGGGAGAAAACACAGAATTTCAGACTGCTGTCTCTCTCTTCAGGTAGAAAAGCAGTCTCTGAAATATAGTATTTTCTCTCTATATCTTGGCGTTTTTTTTATGGGCTCTTTTTATTAAGATGGAATTCTGTTATAACAGAACGTTTGGACAAGTCATAGTATATATGTATATATATATATATATATATATATATATATATATATATATATATATATATATATATATATATATATATATGTATATATATATATATATATATATATATATATATATATATATATATATATACATATATACATATGACTAGTCCAAACGTTCTGTTATAACAGAATTCCATCTAATAAAAAGAGCCCATAAAAACGCCAAGATATAGAGAGAAAATACTATATTTCAGAGACTGCTTTTCTACCTGAAGAGAGAGACAGCAGTCTGAAATTCTGTGTTTTCTCCCTATATTTGGACGTTTTTATGGGTTCATTTTATCATATATATATATATATATATATATATATATATATAGATATATATATATATCTCAAAAATGGTATATTTTCATACATATATGGTAATCGAAGGGGGCCTTTATAGTTGACATAATGAGTTGTTCGTTTTGTGGGATCCACCCAGCTACAGGCCACAACTCAGGACTGCAGTGACGCGTCTCAGACCATGCTTATAGGTAATTCCAGTAATTGGTAATAACAATAGCTCCATTACATTGATATTACGCCACTCATTACCATAAAGGAAGGTAAGGTACACAGCTCAAGCGGATGATGCCCTCATTACCTAGAAAGAGAGAGAGAGAGAGAGAGAGAGAGAGAGAGAGAGAGAGAGAGATTCTCGGTGGCTGTGCTTCTAACGGCGTCTTCTGCCTAACGTCCTCATTTCATGAATGGAAGACTATTAAACTGAGGGCTATTAGATAGAAGTCTCTATCAAATGAATGAAGGAACTTAATACTTGAGGGCTCACGAGATAGAAGTCTAATAAATAGAGGGCTATTAGATATGAGACTAATAAATAGAGGGCTATTAAATAGAGGAAAATTAAGTAGGCTTAATAGAGGCTATTAGATATAAGACTATTAAACAGAGGGCTATTAAACAGAGGATAATTAAATAGACTTAATAGAAGCTATTAGATATAAGAGTATTAAACAGACGGGTATTAGATAGAAGACTATTAAACAGAGGGCTATTAGATAAAAGACTAATAAATAGAGGACTATTAAACAGAAGACAATTAAATAGAATTAATAGAGGCTATTAGATATAAGAATATTAGACTGAGGGCAATTAGATACAAGACTAATAAATAGAGGGCTATTAGATATGAGACTATTAAACAGAGGGCAATTAGATACAAGACTAATAAATAGAGGGCTATTAGATATAAGGCTATTAAACAGAGGGCTATTAGATATAAGACTAATAAACTGAGGGCTATTACATATAAGACTAATAAATAGAGGGCTATTAGATATAAGACTAATAAATAGAGGGCTATTAGATATAAGACTAATAAATAGAGGGCTATTAAACAGAAGACTATCGTTCTCATTCTGTTGACGCCTCCTATAAATAGAAGGCTATTAAATAGAAGACTGTTCGATAGAACAATATTAAATAGAGGACTATTAAATAGAGGGCTATTATATAGAGGAATATAAAACAGACGATGACTAAATATGGAACTATAAGATAGAAGACAATTACAAAGAGGACTATTAAACAGAAGACTAATACATAGAGGACTTTTAAACAGAAGAGTATTAAATAGAAGAGTATTAAGCAGAAGACTATTAAATGCAAGAATATTAAATAGAAGCCCAATTGAACAGAAGACTATATTAAAGAGAGAACTATTAACAGAAGGCTATTAGATAGAAGACTAATAGTTAATCAGAAGACTATTAAGGATAAACACTATCATTGTAGATAGATTACTACCATGAAATTCTTTATTATGAAATTCTTTATTATGAAAAATAAATTCAAATGTTAAATGTTCATTAAGAGAGAGAGAGAGAGAGAGAGAGAGAGAGAGAGAGAGAGAGAGAGAGAGAGAGAGAGAGAGAGAGAGAGAGAGAGAGAGAGAGAGAGAGAATTGTAAATAATAATAGAATATACCCAAACACATCCAAACAATCGTTTCCCTAAACGAGGCTGTTTCCACAGACAGCCAAACACCCTCAATTATATTTGTCTACGTAATGAACTCATTGAATTGCAAATGAGAGCGGGAACGTCTGCTTGAGTGCATTAAATGTAGCAAGCAACGAGGCACAAAATAACCCTCAGACTCTTCTCGATTAAATAGAGGAAGGAAGATTCCAGTTGTAATCATCAGGGAGATGTAAAGAGACATTTCACATATATTTTTTTTTATCATTAACCGGACACTAATGGCCTGAAGCATTTAAGGTTATTAGAAGATATAATTTATCTGGTTTTCTAATATCTTTCTGTATTTCCCATTAACTTCTGTTGCTTCTTTCGAATGAACATCGTAATGTTCTTTGGAAGCTTCGGGAATTTCAAGTCAGCGGCCCCTTTGGTCGGCTTGTTCCATATGAGCAGGGTTCTTCATCTTCTGTATAATAATAATAATAATAATAATAATAATAATAATAATAATAATAATAATAATAATAATAATAATAATAATAATAATAATAATAACATGGAAAACTAAATGTTTAAGTAGCTCCAGGACTCATGCAGAAGAGTCTTCTTCTTTCCCACCATTATCCCTACACTAAAGGGTCGGTTGCTTGATGCGCCTTTCCTTATAATACCAGGCATGGTTTATTATTTGGCAAAGGGGTTTTTACGACCGCATGCCCTTGCTATCGTCAACCACAGTTATTGGCGGTGGGCCTTAGCCTTTGAATCAAAAGTCCACCTGTAAGGCAGCAGTTTCCACAGTTATTGGCGGTGGGTCTAGCCTTTTACTAAAAAAGAAAGATTGCAAGGCAACAGTTTCCACAGTTATTGGCGGTGAGCCTTAGCCTTTTACTAAAAAAGAAAGATTGCCAGACAGCAGTTTTCAGTTATTGGCAATGGGTCTAGCCTTTTACTAGAAAGGTAAGACTGCAAGGCAGCAGTTTCCACAGTTATTGGCAGTGGGCCTTAGCCTTTTACTAAAAAAGTAAGACTGCAAGGCAGCAGTTTCCACAGTCATTGGCGGTGGGTCTAGCCTTTTACTCAAAAGTAAGATAGCAAGGCAGCAGCTGTGATTTTAGTGGCCTTCTACGACACACTGGACCTACGGTGGTAGTATTCTTACACCCCTACCACAGGATAGACTCGTGCAGAAGAGTGTGCTACTAGAAACAGCCCACATGATAAGAAAAGTGATGGAATTCTAAGGAGGCAAGATCTAACTCCACACTATAAAAACCACCCAGTCGAGTAGGATGACTGTGATAGACCAATAATAATAATAATAATATAATAATAATAATAATAATAATAATAATGATAATAATAATAATAATAATAATAATAATAATAATAATAATAATAATAATAATAATAATAATAATAATAATAATAATAATAATGAACTTTGTTGCAAATCTTGAGGCTTCCATCCATCATTCCTTGATCATGAAGTTATATAAACATAAATATTAAGGAAACATATTATTATTGCCAAGGTTTATTGTTATTGCAACATCTTGCATAAACTTTCGTATCAGAGATACGATTGCAACATTTACGAGAGAAGTTGCAACGATGCATGGCTTAACAACCTTGCCTGTTTGCGCGTCCTGCCATGGCAGTGGTAATATATTCAGAGGATGATTTCGTGTAATGGACTCTGATATGATATAGCAATGGGTCTTATTATTCTTAAGAAGACTTCGACTATCTGTAACAGGAAGTAAGGAAAAATAGTTTACTGGAGATGACTACATACAGTGTTGTTTAAATGTTTTGAGTTCTGAGCATCGGTTAATAAGCTTGGAGAAATGCAAAAGGTTACATATATATACGTATATACATTTGCATATATGTATATATATAAAATATATACATATATATACTTATATATCCATAGATCCATAATATATATATTCATTCATATATATATATATATATATATATATATATATATATATATATATATATATATATTATGAAATTCTATGTAAAATGACCAGTCATAATAGTGAAACTTTGACAACAATCAACATTTTATCTTACTAGTCAGCAGTACTTTTTCGTGTTGGGCGATGACTAGTTCATAGAATATTTTTTTCCAGTCTGTGGCCAAGTTAAACATAGTCGAGTTAAATAGTGCCCGATCCATACTAGAAGGATGACATATTGGGAACACAAAATAATAAAGCTATCATTCTCGTAGCGTGTGGGACCTCCCTTGGACGTACATAGAATAAGACGTTGGGTTAGCAACCCCACCCAATATGCATGTCTAACAACTGGTAAGAAAACATTCGGGGAACACCAAAATAAAGTTATAATAATCCTTGTAGCTCTTGAACGCAACCTCGAGCAAGCAAGAATATGGCGACCCGAAGATTATTACTGCCCGAACCTCAACTTTCCTCTGATATTAGTGAATCCCAAAGAAGTTGTCCCGCTCGCTTGCTTATGACCCCGGTTTATTTGCAAAGTTTACGAGAAAAGGGGGAAGGAAAGTTTGCTGACGTGGATCAAAAGGAAAGAAAGTAATATAAGTTTCCGTCCGAGTTATACACGAAATTCCCGGCCTCTCGCTGCCTTGCGACGCCGCGTCGTATGAAATCGAAGTTTCGGGGTCGTGGGAGATTCTTGTTGATGAGGCTCGCGTCTCCAGAAGGCGTCTGTCCGCTGCTTTCATGAGAGGGACACTTGGTTATTATTATTATTATTATTATTATTATTATTATTATTATTATTATTATTATTATTATTATTATTATTATTAAGGAGATTAACCTATTCATATGAAATTAGCCTACCAATGACTTGACATTCAAGCTTCCAAAGACTATAATAATAATAATGACTAAAGTACTGCAGAAGATGGATGCTGGGTACCAACTCAAGAAAAGAGGCAACAGAATTAACCATCTGATGTTCATGGACGACATCAACCTGTATGGTAAGAGCATCAAGGAAATAGAAACCCTAATCCAGACTGTAAGGATTGTATCTGGGGACATCAGGATGGAGTTTGGAATAGAAAAATGTGCCTCAGTCAACATACAAAAGGGCAAAGTAACAAGGACTGAAGGGATAAAGCTACCAGATGGGAGCAACATCAAGCACAGATGAGACGGGATACAAATACCTGGGAATAATGGAAGGAGGGGATATAAAACACCAGGAGATGAAGGACACGACCAGGAAAGAATATATGCAGAGACTCAAGGCGATACTCAACTCAAAACTCAACGCCGGAAATATGATAAAAGCCATAAAGACATGGGCAGTGCCAGTAATCAGATACAGTGCAGGAATAGTGGAATGGACGAAGGTAGAACTCCGCAACATAGACCAGAAAACTAGGAAACATATGACAATACACAAAGCACTACTACATCCAAGAGCAAATACGGACAGACTATACATAACATGAAAGGAAGGAGGGAGAGGACTACTAAGCATAGAGGACTGCGTCAACATCGAGAACAGAGCACTGGGGTAAATATCTGAAAACCAGTGAAGACGAGTGGCTCAAGAGTGCATGGGAAGAAGGACTAATAAAAGTAGACGAAGACCCAGAAATATACAGAGACAAGAGAATGACAAACAGAACAGAGGAATGGCATAACAAACCAATGCACAGACAATACATGAGACAGACTAAAGAACTAGCCAGCGATGACACATGGCAATGGTTACAGAGGGGAGAGCTCAAGAAGGAAACTGAAGGAATGATAACAGTGGCACAAGATCAGGCCCCAAGAACCAGATATGTCCAAAGAACGATAGATGGAAATAACATCTCTCCCATATGTAGGAAGTGCAATACGAAAAATGAAACCATAAACCACATAGCAAGCGAATGCCCGGCACTTGCACAGAACCAGTACAAAAAGAGGCATGATTCAGTGGCAAAAGCCCTCCACTGGAGCCTGTGCAAGAAACATCAGCTACCTTGCAGTAATAAGTGGTACGAGCACCAACCTGAGGGAGTGATAGAAAACGATCAGGCAAAGATCCTCTGGGACTATGGTATCAGAACAGATAGGGTGATACGTGCAAACAGACCAGACGTGACGTTAATTGACAAAGTCAAGAAGAAAGTATCACTCATTGATGTCGCAATACCATGGGACACCAGAGTTGAAGAGAAAGAGAGGGAAAAAATGGATAGGTATCAAGACCTGAAAATAGAAATAAGAAGGATATGGGATATGCCAGTGGAAATTGTACCCATAATCATAGGAACACTAGGTACGATCCCAAGATCCCTGAAAAGGAATCTGGAAAAACTAGAGGCTGAAGTAGCTCCAGGACTCATGCAGAAGAGTGTGATCTTAGAAATGGCGCACATAGTAAGAAAAGTGATGGACTCCTAAGGAGGCAGGATGCAACCCGGAACCCCACACTATAAATACCACCCAGTGAAATTGGAGGCCACTGACTCGAAATTCAAGCTTCCAAAGACATTATTATTATTATTATTATCATTATTATTTGAAGGTAGGAGACCCTCTCTCAAACATGTTTTGTTAAAGAGGATGGCAGCATCAGTGGAATTGATTTTATATATGGTCTTTTCAATTCTTCATATTATTCTCTTCTCATCAGGGCTGATATTTGCTAATAGCTGGCCGATGTTCATATCTTGGTTAAAGATATGTTTTTTAAAGAATACTAATTTATTGATATGATAACAAAAGTGGCGTATGGTCGCCGTAGGGTTAACAAATCTCAGTCTGGACATTGTCTCAGGGCGTAACGGAATTCCAACGTTTCCAACCGTATCATCGTTCATTTTCAAGGAACTTTTACATGGGAGCTGTGGAACGTCGGGTATTCGCCACCATCGAGAAACCGTCTATGAACGTTTGATATATTGACGACACCTTCATCAGTCCCAGCACGGTGGAAGAAATAGAGCGCCTGCGACAAGCCTTCCACGACCACAGCAGACTGAACTTCACCATCGAACATTGCCGTGACCATCGCCTCCCCTTCCTTGACGTCCTCATCGGGCAACAAGAAGAACGCTTCGTAACACGAGTGTATACGAAACCCAAGAACCTGGGAATGTGCCTGAACGGCGAGAGCGAGTGTCCAGAGAGATACAAACGCACTGCAATCAGCGCCTTCATCAAGAGAGCTCTCTCACACTGCTCTTCGTGGAAGGACACACACACTGAATTAGAAAATGATGCCCAAGTTTTAATTAACAACGGGTATTCCAACCGGGACGTCGAAAAAACCATTCGCAAAATCATCGATAAGTGGTACCAGCAGGAGCCTCGCCACGCCGCCCTTGAAGACGTCACTATCTTTTACAAGGGAGTATTGCACAAGAAATACAGAGAGGACGAGCGAGCCCTTCGTACCATCATAGAAAGGAACGTCTCCCCCACGGACCCTGCGAAAAAAGTTAAATTGATAATTTACCACAAGAGCAAGAAAACCAGTGGCCTGATTATGAAGAACAATCCAGCCCCCGTGATGCAGGACCCTCTCAAGAAAACCAACGTTGTCTACCAATACAAATGCCCTGTCCGGGAATGCCCCGGCACCTACATTGGCATGACAACGATGCTATTTTCCAAGAGAATATCCAGCCACGCTTAGGAAGGCATCATCTATAATCATGCTAAAACGTCCTACCAATACAGTGTTCACATGGTCTGACACTGTTTTCCACAATTTCCCAGCAGGCTTTATATCCTAGCCTGAGTCTGTGGATGATCACAGCAAGTTTTCTTGGTGTGTGCCTGTCTATGGGAGGAGGCACTAGACCAGTCGATTTCTTATACCATCTGGCAGACGGTGAGTTCTTTTCTACCCCTCACGATGGTCATTTATCAATTTTTCTTTGCAGAGTGGTTTCATTACATTTTTGACTTGTTGCAGTGCAGGTTGTATATGTACTTGCACTCTGTCAATGTGTTTTGTACTTTTGGCTAGCTCATCAGCCTGGAAAAGGGGTCGTTCGGCGGTATTTATTGCGTCCCGGGTGATCTGTCTGGTGGGCGCTGAGTTTTCATTGGCTGAACAGAGGATTAAGTCCCTGAGTCAAGCCGTCCTGCTGGGAAATTGTGGAAAACAGTGTCAGACCATGTGAACACTGTCAAGAAGAAACACAGCAACCACTCCTTCACTACCTGCTGGAATGCAGAGAAACAGCACAGCTAAGAGGTGCAGCACAAAATGCAATACCTGCACAAGATGCTGAGCATGCAGCTGCCACAGTCACAAAGACAATCATTGAAAACCTAGAAAGAGCATGCCCAGGTGCTCTACAACCTACCTCCACCAAGGTAATCAAACTAATGAAATCAATCACCCTCATCAACATCCCCTCATTGTAAAGCTCTATCCACATCATCCTCTATCATTCTTTTAAAAAACTTTACCTACAACTAAAATCCTCCCGCAGGGACCCAAGGGAGTAAAGGGTTGGACAACCCCACCTGCACCGCTTCTCCGATTTTCGAAAGCCTTACACTCATTCAAACTTCTTCTATAATATGACATGATGGCCCTCTCTTACTGACACCATCATCCTTCCCCTGTCTCACTCCTATCTCTACAACTAAAGATATTTCCAATTTCAAAAAACTAACCATGTACCTAAAGAATCTTTTCAGATCACCTACGGGCCGAACTAGGGAAAGGCCCGTGCCAACAAGAAGTGTTGGCTTAATACAACAACAACAACAACAACCCTTTTCCAACCGTGTACCTAATGAATCTTTTCAGATCACCTACGGGCCGAACAAGGGAAAGGCCCGTGCCAACAAGAAGTGTTGGCTTAATACAACAACTACAACAACACCCTTCCAATCAGTTCATGCGACCATACGCCACTTTTGTTGTCATATCAATAAATAATTATTTTTTAAAATACATTTCTTTAACAAGATATGAACATCGGCCAGCTATTAGCAAATATCAGCCCTGATGAGAAGAGAATAATACGAAGAATTGAAAAGACCATGTATAAAATCAATTCCACTGATGCTGCCATCCTCTTTAACAAAACATTATTATTATTATTATTATTATTATTATTATTATTATTATTATTATTATTATTATTATTATTATTATTATTATTATTATTAATTATTATTATTATCAGAAGATAAACCCTATTTATATGGAACAACCCCACCAAAGGGGCCACTGATTTGAAAGTAAAGCTTCCCAAGACTATATTATTATTATTATTATTATTATTATTATTATTATTATTATCATTATTATTAGTTATTATTATTATTAATTATTATTATTAATGAGTATTATTATTATTATTATTATTATTATTATTATTATTATTATTATTAATGAGCATTCCTTCTTAAACCACTTGTTTGAAGTGCTGACTATTGAGTTTATTATTAATTGTAAAAAACTTATATGTTCTGCCACTTATCATCCACCCACATCTTCTCATGTCAAAAATAATGACTTTGTTCTTTCTTTTGCGTCCTTCTTAAGGAATGTTCTCAGCCTTCATATACCGGCTATTGTTTGTGGCGATTTTAATATGAACCTTTTTAATATGAATAAGGACGGTTATGTTGACTATTTTGTGAGTAGCATGTTTGAACTGGGTCTCTGCCCTCTTGTAACTATTCCAACTAAAATTAATCAGCAAAACCAAATCACTAGGTTTAGCCTGTTGGATCAGATTTGGATCTCACAGGGCGACGGCGTGATACATTCTTTTGTTATTCCCATTGATATAACTGACCATTTCCCTGTTGGGATATCTGTTGACTCATTTCCCAACCATATGCCCATTAGCGTAGTTCATGATAAGAGACCTTTAAGTGAGAGAGGGAAGGTCACCTTTGCGATGTTGCTGTCTCTTTTTGTTTTCACTTTTACTAATGCTAGTATAAATGGATCATTTGAGCTTTATTTCTCAAAAATATTTGAGCTTTATATTAGAGCATTTCCTCTGATAAAATACACAGTAAAGATAAAAGAATCTGCTCCTTGGATGACCCCTAAGCTCAAGCAGTGTATCGCAAAGAAAGCAAAACTGTACAAGCTATATCTAGCAGGAAAAATCGTTAAGTTGGATTATATATGGTACAGACACAGATTAACCAACGTTTTACGTAGATCAAAACGTCTGTACTATATGAAGAAGTTTTATGAGGCAGGCAAAAATTCTCGTATGATCTGGTCTTGTCTGAATTCTGTTTTGGATAAGAGGAAGACGGTTACATTAGAGCGTACTGAGGTGTCTGACCGGGTATTAACTGGACGTGAATTAGCCAATTATGCAAATGAGTATTTTGTTACTGCTGCTGCTTCCCTGGTTGGTAGTTTGTCACAACCTCTGCCTTATACGTTTTTATCTGCACCGATAATGTCCACCTGTTTTCTTTATCCTACCGATTCTTTTGAAGTTTTGGGTGTAATAAAGAGGTTAAAAAATAAGGGTAATAAGGTTATGGATATATCACCTCTAATTTTAAAGGAAAATGGACTTTTATTTTCACAACATTTTGCTGAGTTATATAACCTATCAATTGCTGTGCCACAATACCCAAATGCTTTAAAAAAGGCTAGGGCTACTCCGGTTCACAAGTCTGGATCCAGCACAAATTTGGACAATTATCGACCTATATCTGTCCTACCTACAGTGTCTAAGATATTTGAAAAACTTACATTCATAAGAATGGAAAGTTTCATCGATGTACATACATTACTTAACCCATGTCAGTTTGGCTTCCGCCGCGGGAAAAGTGCAACTCATGCTATCATAAAGTTGTTTTCTGCTCTACTCACGGCTTACCATCAGAAAATGTTTAGTGTGTGTTTCTTTTTAGATTTAAGAAAAACTTTTGACACTGTATCACATAGTATCCTACTACAGAAACTGGCTCATTACGGATTTAGAGGCCAGTGTCATGAATATTTGAAATCTTATTATCAGAACAGGGAGCAGTATGTATTTTTAAATGGCCTATGCTCTGATTCTAAACTTGTTACTTGCGGAGTTCCGCAGGGTTCTATTCTTGGCCCATTGTGTTTTAATTTATTTATCAATGATTTACCATTGGCAGTTGGAGTTGAGACTGTGTTATTTGCTGATGACGCAGCCTTTGTTGTCACGTCATGCTCTTTAGACGGATTATTTAATAACATAAAAAACCTCTTCTCAGACTTGGAGAAATATCTAAAAGCCAACATGCTCTTGCCAAACTCCAAAAAGAGTAAGTTAATGTTTTTTTCCTCGCGCCCGGCACAGAATTTACCTGATATATTCTTTGCAGGAGAAGCCATAGAGTGGGTAAATGAATTTAAATACTTAGGACTAACAATAACAAGAACTTTGTCCTTTGCTAAACATATTAACAATGTAACCCTAAACATCAGCCGAGTAACAGGAACTCTAGTTGGCATACGTGATGTTGTCCCTACTCGTGTGCTTGTAAATCTGTACTATGCTCTTGCCCTTCCATACTTGAACAACCATTTGATAGTTTGGGGTTCAGCGCCTGCCAGTCACCTCACAAGACTCAATTCCTGTGTCAATAATTTGCTGAGAACTATCTTGGGAGTTAAATGGGTTGATAATGTCCCCCTGTTGGGGACTGGGGAAATGTACGATAATTTGAAGCTGTTGAGGCTGAGGAGTCTTTATAAATACAATCTCTTCAAGTTTTTAAGACTTTTACTGAGTGGGAAGTATACTGAGATGTACGATATTTTACTTCGTCCATATCTCCAAATACACTCATATGAAACAAGAGGAAATATGTTTCGCCATCCTCATTTGGTTTGTGAGGTGGAGAGAAGATTTTTACCACATCAAATTATATTGTTGTACGATAGTCTACCACCTACCTTATTTGAGGGCTCTCTGCGGTATTCGTTACGTTCATACAAGTCATCATTGATAAGCGAACAATAGTTGTCTTTTATAGAATGGTAGAATAATAACTTTATAACTTGGTTGTTTCAGTGTCTCTGGTCTGGTGTTTTAGTTAGGCTCTACAATAGTTGATTGAATTCTTATTTCATTGTTTTATATGCTGTAATTTTGTCGAATCTGTGCTATTAGAAGGATTCCATTGTTTTTTAAATATTGTCTAACTTTATGTATTGGGGTGTGTGTGTTTTTGTCTTGTTTTCGTTGTTTTAAATATTGTCTGAGTTTGTATGTATTAATGTCTGTGATTTATGTGAATTTTATCTGTATTGACGTTTTTATGTAGCCGACCATATAAGCTGCTACAGCTTCGGCGGCTTTACTAGAACTGTGGAGAATTGTGTTAATATGACATAAATAAAAACTAAACTAAAAAAACAAAACTATTATTCAGAAGATGTACCCTATTCATAAGGAACAAGCCCACCAAACGGGCTACTGACTCGAAATTCAAGCTTCCAAAGACGTATTATTATTATTATTATTATTATTATTATTATTATATTATTATTATTATTATTATTATTATTATTATTATTATTCAGGAGATGAACCTTATTCATATGAAACAAGCCCACCAAAGGGGTCCACTTCTGACTTTAAAAGGTGAAGCTTCCAAAGACATAATTCTTATTATTATTATTATTATTATTATTATTTATTATTATTATTATTATTATTTTATTTACTATTATTATCATTATTATTATTATTATTATTGTTGTTATTCAAAAGATGAACCCTATTCACATGGAACAAGCCCACCAAAGGGGTCATTGACGTGAAATTCAACATCCAAAGAATTTTATGGTATTCATTAGGAAGAAATAAGACGAGGTCTTTGGGAATACAGAAAGATGAGATCTCAATAATTTAAACAGAAAAGAAATAATAAATTAATAAATTAATAAAAAATAGCCAAACGTGTTCATGAGTGCTTGCTCAAAGGTGTAATTATTGTTATTGTTTGTTTGCGTCATTAGACGTCATTTGAAAAACGGATAAAATAAAACAACAATGCAACACACACACACACACACACACGCACACACACACACACATATATATATATATATATATATATATATATATATATACATATATATATATTGTATATATATATATATATAGATATATATATATATATATATATATATATATTTACACACGCACAGGGTGTCCATAAAATCCAGTAACATTACAAGTATCTATTGCCCAGAATGGTACTGGTACTTTATGGACATCCTGTGTGTGTATTATAATATATATAATATATATATATATATATATATATATATATATATATATATATATATATGTGTGTGTGTGTGTGTGTGTGTGTGTGGTGTGTGTTTCTGTGTGTGTGTCTGTGTGAGTCTGTGCGTGTTCGTGTGTGCTTTATTATTACAGCAACCTAACGATGATTTATTTGGTTTCAGACCACCTCTTCGATACAGATATTCCAGCGGAAAAATCTAACATCAGTAGCAAGAAGTCTTCCTTCAAGAAGTTTCAAGTCGAGGTTGCTGGACTAACGATTGGAAAAATGCGTCGAAGCTGGATACACAGGAACGTCTTCCAGTTTACTGGATATCAGTTCATTCCCCCAGGTAGCCGCGGTTTCCATAACTCATTCCAGGACTACCTGAATTCTCCACCAAAACGCGTCTGTCTTTTGCTCTTTCCAGACTCAAGAGGGCGTCGGGTGGTCATCAAGTCAACTTCCTTCCTATTAATAAAGTGTGAAGTACTTCATTCCAGATTCCAGACTCGCACTGGAGAGTCTTGCTCATTTGGCGATTGCTGTTTTTTTCCAGGAGAGCTGGAATCTGACGAGTGAGCAATAGGATAACGTGCGTTCCAGCACGAATAGTTCCACGCATACACGTGCGTGTTATTGTCTATTGACTGAGAGAGAGAGAGAGAGAGAGAGAGAGAGAGAGAGAGAGGAGGGGGACGTGAGCTGTTGGTGAGCATAGTAAATGCACAACTGTAATAGTATACAGATTTATTATTAGCTTTTATAGGTTATTTTAGTCTGCCTGTTTGTCAGTTATCGCTTTCTCTCTCTCTCTCTCTCTCTCTCTCTCTCGTCTCTCTCTATCTCTCTCTCTCTCTCCTCTCTCTCTCTATTACTCTTCTCAGGTTACATTTTCTCTAGTTATAATTCTCTATCTCTCTCTCTCTCTCTCTCTCTCTCTCTCTCTCTCTCTCCTCATTACATTTTCTAGGTTACTATAGTCTGTCTGTCTGTCTGTCCTAGTTAAAGTTTGTAGGTTACTAATTGTAAGTACTCTATTTCTCTCTCTCTCTCTCAATCCTCGTTAAACTTTCCAAGTCCACAATTGTGGGTACTCCTCTCTTTCTCTCTCTCTCTCTCTCTCTCTCTCTCTCTCTCTTCTCTCTCTTTCTCGTTATCTACATCTCTCGGTAACTCTACTCTCTAATCCTCTCTCTCTCTCTATCTTACTCTCATCGTAAAGTTTTAGGTGATAACTATAGGTATTCTCTATCTCTCTCTCTCTCTTTCTCTCCCTCTCTCCTCGTTACAGTTTCTAAGTTAATAATTGTAGTTATTCTCTCTCTCGCTCTCTTTCTCTCTCTCCTCATTTAGTCTCTAAGTTAATAATTGTAGGTATCCTCTCTCTCTCTCTCCCCCATAAGATTTTCTAGGTTACTAATCGTAGGTATCTCTCTCTCTCTCTCTATCTCTCTCTCTCTCTCTGTTTTCTCTCTCTCTCTCTCTCTCTCTCTCATAAGATTTTCCATGTTACTAATCGTAGGTATTCTCTCTCTCTCTCTCTCTCTCTCTCTCTCTCTCTCTCTCTCTCTCTGTAGGTATTCTCTCACTTTCTCCCCCATAAGATTTTCTAGGTTTCTAATCGTAGGTATTCTCAGTATCTTTCTCTTCTCTTCCTCCTCGTTAACCGTGGAACTTCATGGCATAACACCGCAGTTTTCGCCTCTTTAATCAATGACCTTCCTTGGAAGACTAATGAGACAGCAAGCAGCAGCAGTAGCAATCATGAGGCTTTCAACCTTATTGCTTCGGTGTGGGATCATCATCATATCCAACCAGGTTCCCTCGTTCGTTGCTTTTCTCCCAATTATATTTGTCTTCGGGGGAGAAAACGGGTCCTTGGTCAAATGCGCCCACATATTCCCGTTTTCTTTTGTTTTTGGGGAGAAAACGGGTCCTTGGTCAAATGCACCAACATATTCCCGTTTTCTTTTGTCTTTGGGGGCCAAAACGGGTCCTTGGTCAAATGCGCCAACATATTCCCGTTTTCTTTTGTCTTCGGGGAAAAAACGGGTCCTTGGTCAAATGCGCCAACATATTCCCATTTACTATTCGATAGCACGTCTTCCAATAAAAATAATGATGACGATAACATGTACCGAAATAGTTGTATTATAATAAATTACATCGTACTGGAGACACTGAACAACGCTGGTGTAATGTTTAGACTATTATACGAGATAAATAAAGATGGTTTATAACCCTTTTGAGCACAATGGGATGAAGAAAAATGCTGATGCAATAAGGCTTCTGTTCTTATGTAATATATATTCATATAACTTCTACTCTGCATTTACGTCCTTTTATGGCTTTATCCAAATGTTTTCTGATCTTGGTCAATAATAATAATAATAATAATAATAATAATAATAATAATAATAATAATAATAATAATTAATAACTAATAATAATAATAATAAAAGATATAAACATATGGGCGGTGCCAGTAATCAGATACAGTGCAGGAATAGTGGATTGGACGAAGGCAGAACTTCGCAGCATAGATCAGAAAACCAGGAAACATATGAGAATACACAAAGCACTACACCCAAGAGCAAATACGGAAAGACTATACATAACATGAAAGGAAGGAGGGAGAGGACTACTAAGTATAGAGGACTGCGTCAACATCAAGAACAGAGCACAGGGGCAATATCTGAAAACCAGTGAAGATGAGTGGCTCAAGAGTGCATGGGAAGAAGGACTAATAAAAGTAGACGAAGACCCAGATATATACAGAGACAGGAGAATGACAAACAGAACAGAGACTGGCACAACAAACCAATGCACGGACAATACATGAGACAGACTAAAGAACTAGCCAGCGATGACACTTGGCAATGGCTACAGAGAGATATAAAGAAGGAAACTGAAGGAATGATAACAGTGGCACAAGTCAGGCCCTAAGAACCAGATATGTTCAAAGAACGATAGACGGAAATAACATCTCTCCCATATGTAGGAAGTGCAATACAAAAAATGAAACCATAAACCACATAGCAAGCAAATGCCCGGCAATTGCACAGAACCAGTACAAAAAGAGGCATGATTCAGTGGCAAAAGCCCTCCACTGGAGCCTGTGCAAGAAACATCAGCTGCCTTGCAGTAATAAGTGGTACGAGCACTAACCTGAGGGAGTGACAGAAAACGATCACGCAAAGATCCTCTGGGACTATGGTATCAGAACAGATAGGAAGTAGCACTCATTGATGTCGCAATACCATGGGACACCAGAGTTGAAGAGAAAGAGAGGGAAAAAATGGATAAGTATCAAGATCTGAAAATAGAAATAAGAAGGATATGGGATATGCCAGTGGAAATCGTACCCATAATCATAGGAACACTAGGGCACGATTCCCAAAGATCCCTGAAAAGGAATCTAGAAAAAACTAGAGGCTGAAGTAGCTCCAGGACTCATGCATAGGAGTGTGATCCTAGAACGGCGCACATGGTAAGAAAAGTGATGGCACTCCTAAGGAGGCAGGATGCAACCCGGAACCTCACACTATAAATACCACCCAGTCTAATTGGAGGACTGTAATAGAGCAAAAAAAAAAAAAAAAAAAAAAAAAAAAAAAAAAAAAAAAAAAATAATAATAATAATAATAAAAATATATAATAATAACATAATTTATAATAATGATGAGGGTTTTATTATTATTAGTTATTATTATTATTATTATTATTATTATTATTATATTATTATTCAGAAGATGAACCTTATTCTTATGGAACAAGCCCACCAAAGGGGCCACTGGCTTGAAATTCAAGCTTCCAAAAGAATATATTATTATTATTATATTATTATTATTATTTATTTATTTTTTTTTTACTCTATCACAGTCCTCCAATTCGACTGGGTGGTATTTATAAGTGTGGGGTTCCGGGTGGTTGCATCCTTGCCCCTTAGGAGGGTCTCCATCACTTTTCTTACTATGTGTGCCGTTTCTAGGATCACACTTTTCTGCATGAGTCCTGGAGCTACTTCAGCCTCTAGTTTTTCTAGATTCCTTTTCAGGGATCTTGGGATCGTGCCTAGTGCTCCTATGATTATGGGTACGATTTCCACTGGCATATCCCATATCCTTCCCCCTTTATTTTCTTTTATTTTTAGATCTTGATACTCATCCCATTTTTTTCCCTCTCTTTCTCTTCAACTCTGGTGTCCCATGGTATTGCGACATCAATGAGTGATACTTTCTTCTTGACTTTGTCAATCAACGTCACGTCTGGTCTGTTTGCACGTATCACCCTATCCGTCCTGATACCATAGTCCCAGAGGATCTTTGCTTAATCGTTTTCTATCACTCCCTCAGGTTGGTGCTCGTACCAACCCTTATTAACTGCAAGGTAGCTGCTAGTTTCTTGCACAGGCTCCAGTGGAGGGCTTTTGCCACTGAATCATGCCTCTTTTTGTACTGGTTCTGTGCAAGTGCCGAGCATTCACTTGCTATGTGGTTTATGGTTTCATTTTTCATATTGCACTTCCTACATATGGGGGAGAGATGTTATTTCCGTCTATCGTTTCTTTGAACATATCTGGTTCTTAGGGCCTGATCTTGTGCCGCTGTATCATTCCTTCAGTTTCCTTCTTTAGCTCTCCCCTCTGTAGCCATTGCCAATTGTCATCGCTGGCTAGTTCTTTAGTCTGTCTCATGTATTGTCCGTGCATTGGTTTGTTGTGCCAGTCCTCTGTTCTGTCTGTCTTTCTCCTGTCTCTGTATATTTCTGGGTCTTCGTCTACTTTTATTAGTCCTTCTTCCCATGCACTCTTTAGCCACTCGTCTTCACTGGTTTTCAGATATTTGCCCCAGTGCTCTGTTCTCAATGTTGACGCAGTCCTCTACACTTAGTAGTCCTCTCCCTCCTTCCTTTCGTGTTATGTATAGTCTGTCCGTATTTGCTCTTGGGTGTAGTGCTTTGTGTATTGTCATATGTTTCCTGGTTTTCTGATCTATGCTGCGGAGTTCTGCCTTCGTCCATTCCACTATTCCTGCGCTGTATCTGATTACTGGCACTGCCCATGTGTTTATGGCTTTTTATCATATTTCCGGCGTTGAGTTTTGACTTGAGTATCGCCTTGAGTCTCTGCATATATTCTTTCCTGATCGTGTCCTTCATCTCTTGGTGTTTTATATCCCCTCCTTCCATTATTCCCAGGTATTTGTATCCAGTCTCATCTATGTGTTTGATGTTACTCCTATCTGGTAGCTTTATCCCTTCAGTTCTCGTTACTTTGCCTTTTTGTATGTTGACTAAGGCGCATTTTTCTATTCCAAACTCCATCCTGATGTCCCCAGATGCAATCCTTACAGTCTGGATTAGGGTATCTATTTCCTTGATGCTCTTATTATTTTTTATTATTATTATTAATTATTTTATTATTATTATTATTATTATTATTATTATTATTATTATTCATAAGATGGAAAACCCTATTCTTATGGAAACAAGGCAACCAAAGGGGCCACTGACTTGAAAATTCAAGCTTCCAAAGGATATTAAGGTGCTCATTAGAGAAAAGTAACAGAAGGTAATGGGAAATACAGAAAGACAAGATCACTTATTTAAAAAATACATCAACAAGTTAATAAATAAATAGATAAAACTAGAAGTGAGATGCAAGGAGACTTGCATTAGAGTAGTAATGGGTTTTCTACATTGCATTTTGACACCCCAGCTATGTGATTAACTAACTACATGGGAACTGAACGCAAATCAAGATAAGAATATCATAAAGAAAACAAATGAAATTTTAATTTTTATTAGAACATTTACTGATTACATTCATATACTGATAGCTGTTAGTCTGAGGTACCAGTTGCCAAGTTTCCTATTTCTCATCAAGTTGTTTGATGAGGGACACTGGATAAGGTAGTTTGTTCCTTTGTTTTGCGGATGAGTATGGAATTAAAATCTTCTGATCAGTGTTAATGAAAGGAGAAGAAGAAGAAGAAGTAGAGAAGAAGAAGAAGAGGAGGAGAAGAAGAAGAAGAAGAAGAAGAGAAGAAGAGGTGCCAAGGAAGATGTGAGCAGTAGGATGCTGATTTTCATAGGGACGTTTTTCCGTTTAATAGGAGAAGGGACCACATTAATACTGCATATATATATATATATATATATATATATATATATATATATATATATATATATATATAATATATATATATATATATATATATATATTATATATATTAGGAATCATATTATGGCATCTATTTCTATCACAGTCTTCACTGTCAACTCAGCTTCTCCTTAATCATTTTACGTTTTCAATAGGTAATCTATTTAGAATAGATCACATTAATAATATATATATAATATACATATATCATATATATATATATATATATATAATATATATATATGTATGTATGTATGTATATATATTAGAAATCACATTATGGCATCTATTTCTGTCACGTCTTCCCTGTCAACTCAGCTTCTTCATAATCATTTTAATCTTTCAATCTCATTCTATGCTTCTGCACCACATTGAACAAGAAACATAACAAAAGATAATTGATCCAACACGACGTTTAACGAAAACCATTACGATAAACGTCAAAATACCAAATAATATGTTCCTAACAGCAGAATAAAATTCAAGTAATGTCCCAATTGGGAATATTTCCGTTACGAAGGATTAAAAATTTGATTTCCATCACTCGACGCGACTGCGACTTTCGTGATCTTCGCTGAAGACTTTGCTGTTTCCGGAGGAGTTTTGGGAGTATCTGGTAGACGAACTGTCAGTCCTGTCGTTCCTCCTCCTGTAGAGGTTGCTACTGGCGTAGTCCACCCAGATGAGGAAGGAAGAGACCTCGTGGAGAATTCTGTTGGTTTTGAGGTGCTGGGTGCCGTTTAGCGATTGGAGATGGTGTATCGGCAGCATGCTTCTCGCATTCTGCTAACTTCAAGAGGAATTCCCTGTTGGATTTCATCACTTCTAGATGAGATGGCCTTCTTGTGTGTTCTAGGTCTGTTTTGGTGTCTGTAAGATTTTTCTTATTTTCGTCATGTGCTGTAGGATGATTACTAAGTTTTTCGCTATTCTGTCTGGGAAAACTAACATTCAGCCTATGTAATACACTGCAAAAGGGCTTCACTTTCCCCTCTACTGGTTTTTCGAAAACCATTATCGTTTCTACACTGCTGCCCAGCAGAAATTAAAACCTCCCGCGTTCTTCTGAACTGGAATACTCTCCTTCTAGATGTTTGCTGTGAAGGTCGATGTAATCGCAGACAGGCTGATGTCCACGACTTCTATTTCCATTCGAAGTCACTTTTCCTGGAAATCTGGACGCTACTGGAACTACAGGACACAATGGAAGCTGTCTGGAAATACATCTGAATGGTAGCTTGCTGCCTGAAGGGGTAAATATCTTGTTCTTTTTGAGGTGTTCGTAGAATTCGTAAGAATCTGTGGGCACTCCTAACGTCGGGTGCTGTTCCGCGTAGTATTCGTAACTATACCTGCTGGACGGTGAGGTTGGGGCTGTACTCGAAGACCTGTAGCTGGAAGCGTTGGAATTGTGATGTTTACAGGTCTTGCATTTAGAGAAGCTGCTGATTGCATGTCCTTTAAAGTCATTTCCAGCTTTCGGTTTTTTGCATAAAATATTTTTTAGTTCAGGTTCATTGTCTGCAAGTGTTCGATTTGCATGTGTCATATTTTCGGAATTCTCTCGAACATTTTTTTTTTTTTTTCATTTTTTAACAAGTTAATTTTGTACTTTCACTGCTAACTACATTCGTTTGATTATTCTCACTACAAGCTACATTATTCCGACCATTGTCACTACTAGCTAGATGCCTTTGACTATTCTCGTCACTAATTGTATCACGCTGGGTGTTTTCACCCACTAACCTAGGTGCTTTTTAACTATTTCACTGTCCGGTGAATCTATCACTACGTTTTCTGAATTGCTACGGTTTACTAAAACGTCACCCTTCCCTGTCGTAGTTTGTCTAGGACTAAGGCTATTTTTCTCCATAACGCCGCAATTGGCATCTGAATGAGGATCATCTCCTGATGGCCTGCATTTGTTTCAAACCTTCCAGAGGCCGGGCATCTTCGTCTTCATCGATTCCCTTAGCAAGAGATGACGCTAAATTTGCCAAATCTTCGCTCTGATGCGATTTGTTTCTGTCATTGTCGTTGTTTATCGGTATTGTTTGCATACTTTCACTTTTAGGTGGAACAAACTGCGAATTTTTGCCGTTTTTCAGAACCTGCACAAATCGTCGCACTGTCTTTGGGTCATTTTTGTAACCGTTGTATTATCTTCTATACTTCGAACCCTTTCGCTATATTCGGTACCCATTTGGAAGTCTGATCGAGTTAACGGATTTATTTGAACACTTTCGCCCACTAAAAACAACATTCATCAAAGCACTTTCCTTCGTACTTCATTGATTTTATAACCTTTTGCACATTTTGGACGTGTTTGGACAATTTCATGAATTTCATGCTCTTGGGTGGGTTCTTCCAATCCCAGCCTCTCTGTTCTTACTCTGGCCTTCCTTGTGGCTGGCTGGATTCCTGACAGCTATGCTTGGATTTTGATTTCTTCTGGCGCTTTTCCTTGATACTGGATTATTCTGGCATTCGTTCTTGGATTCATTGTAACATTTCCAGTGCTTGGTGAATTTATTCTAACATTTTCATCGATGGTTGCTAAATTTATTTGATCGTTTTCATAGTCATGCTTTGAATTCCAGTGAGCTTTTTCATTCTTGATGTAGTTAGTTTTAACAGCTTTATTGCTAAAAAATAAATCCTTTGATCATCTTCACTACTACCTGGATTCTCTTGACCATTTGCGACACTAATTAAACCTAGTTGGACGTTTTCACTACTGACAATATCTTTTTCAACATTTTCACTGCTAACTAGACTCCGCTGAACATTTTCACTGTTAACTAGAATCCTTGACAATTTTCACCATCAACTGGACTCCTCTGAACGTTTTCACTGTTAACTAAGTTCCCTTGACTATTTTCACCATCAACTGGCCTCCTCTGAACGTTTTCACTGTTAACTAAGTTCCATTGACTACTCTCACCAATCAAGTGGACTCCTCTGAACGTTTCCAGTATTATCTAAGTTCCCTGGACTATTCTTACCATCAACTGGACTCCTCTGAACGTTTTCACTGTTAACTAAGTTCCATTGACTACTCTCACCATCAATTGGACTCCTCTGAACGTTTTCAGTATTAACTAAGTTCCCTTGACTATTCTCACCATTTACTAGACTCTGCTTAACATTATCACTAGTAACTAGGGTTTCCTGAACATTTTCACTACTAACTAGACCCCTTTGACCATTTTTACCACTATTTAGAATGTGCAGGGCCTCTTCACCATTAACTAGTTCCTTATTAAGTTTTTTACTGTCCGGTGAGTATTGCAAAACTTGGACTAGAGTGTAACTCTTTTGGTTACCCCTCTCATCATTAGCTGAATCTAAACTGAGCCTCGTGGCCACTCTCAGATTTCACAGGAATATCTCCTTGAGGAAAACCGGGTTCCATTAATGCAGTTTCAGTTGTATGACTCCTTTTTGAGTTCGATGACTGTCAACACGAGCTCTCAACTTTTGTTTTTCTACAGCTCTCTACTGCAGGAAGGACCCTACTTCTTTGGGGTCTTCTGTAGAAAGTGGCAGAAAACAGGATGCTTTTCATGTTGCGAGTCACCTCGTCGTTTTTGGAGAGCGAAATGGCTTTTTGTTCAAGTGTGAAATCGCCTGATTTATTCATTTTTTGCAAAGAACACTTTTTAGGTGAACAGGGTGATAGGTGGTAAGGCACTGAATAACGATTTGGAGTAAATTCGGCTTTCCTTTGGACATATTTCGTAGAAGTTAATTTTCCTGGTGATTTGTGTATCAGACGATCCTGAGAATGGGCTTTCCGCTTAGGACGGAATGTTCCTGGTTTGTGCGAATTCCCCGTTGTACATGATGTTTCGTGTGAACCTGATATCAAATGATGGGAAGTAGTTAACTTCTTGTAATCTAGCAAGCTAGGTTTTTGTAAAGTATTTGAAGGTAATGACTCCGATCTCAGAAGTATTTTAGACGCTCTGATTGGAAATTTTTGGGTGCCTTTTGATTCTGCTTGGAACTTTGTCATATCAACGAAATGTTCTCCATTCGGCACACGGGATGTCTTGAAGCTACTCTTCTCTACCCGTCGAGTTCCATCTTCTTCGATGATCGCTTTTGCAAAAGAATTTCTCGCAGGAGTTTGTGGCTTACAATCACAGATAAACTCTCCCTCACAGCCCAGTAAACTTTTAGGGAACACTCTAACCTTTTCGCCCAAGTAGTGACAGGTTAAATACGTGGCGAGTTGTGGAACTTCAACAAAACCTGGGTAACTGATTTCCGGGACAGAAAGCGGGTCCATGTGCCTCGTTCCGTTTTCTTTGCTAGCACCAGAAGTCGATGCGGACGAATTTGGTAGTGTTGTTGTGGCTAATAGATATTCACAGTCTGAAGGAGGCATTTTCGTTTTGGTATTATCAGGTGTTGGAAAACAATCAAGTTCTAAGAGTTTTCTGTCTCTAGTTTGGTAAAGATAGGACTATTTAATTTTTTACTTATGTATAAATATTTACCTTTTTTGAGCTCCCACAGTATTTAAAATTAAAAGCCCCCACTTTTTTTTTTTTTTTTTTTTAGTTACGACTCAGAAATACGAACATATTAACCTTTCGCGTTTTGATAAATGGACACAATATTCCCTGGAGACTTGCAGGGACTATTTCATTTTTAACTTACACATAAATAATTTATTTTGAGCTTCCACACTATTTGAAGTTTACAAGTCCTTTTCGGTTAAGGCTCTTAAATACGAATATATTCACCCGTTTATATATGACATGCAGACGTAATATTCTACAGTAGGACTTGACAATAACGGTCAATCATAACATGAGTAATATTAATCTGGATGAATCCATTACATAACAGATTTTCAAAGTCCTTCTTCTTCATCCAATCAGACATTTGAATTGAAGCAGGGTCGTAAACCTGTAAATAAAAAGTTTTTTAATTACCCATTTCATTAAGAAAAGGTTTCGTATATTTACAGTGCATAATTTGATGCGCAAATTGCAGTTATCATTCACGAATATTTAAATTCTTATTCACTTCTTTTCCTGAACTTATATGAATAAAGAACATTCAAAGTATCATTCTGTTTATCAAAACTTTTATTCATGTTGTATAATTTTATAATTAGGCGCAATATAAAGATATACATTACTAGGTTAGTTAAAGGAATAAATTTTAAAGGAAAACCTTATGTATAATTTTAATCAATTTATTAAAGAGAGAAAAATATTGAAAGAGCAAAAGACATCTGAAAGTTAGAGATAGAGAGAGAGAGAGAGAGAGAGAGAGAGAGAGAGAGAGAGAGGAGGAAAGTAATCTTCAAAACTATTGCTGGTAAAGTTTACCGAAATTAATCTTAAAGAGTGATCAAAAATGTAATCAGAGAGAGAGAGAGAGAGAGAGAGAGAGAGAGAGAGAGGAGAGAGAGAGAGAGAGAGAGAGAGAGAGGAATGCTAGTTTTTTATGAGAATAAAGAGTGCCATTCAAGGAGTATCAATATTTTAACACAATAAAAAAATGGTTGTTAGAGAGAGAGAGAGAGAGAGAGAGAGAGAGAGAGAGAGAGAGACAGCAATCTTAAAATTATTTCTGGTATACTTCAACGAAATTCATCATAAAGGATGATCAAAAACGTATTTGAGAGAGAGAGAGAGAGGAGAGAGAGAGAGAGAGAGAGAGGAATGCTAGTTTTTATTAGAATAAAGAGTGCCATTTAAGGAGTATCAATATTTTAACACGATAAAAAAATGGTTGTTGAGAGAGAGAGAGAGAGAGAGAGAGAGAGAGAGAGAGAGAGAGAGAGAGAGAGAGAGAGAGAGAGAGAGAGAGAGAGAGAGAGGAAAGCAATCTTCATAACTATTTCTGGTAAACTTTAGCAAAATGCATCTTAAAGAGAGAGAGAGAGAGAGAGAGAGAGAGAGAGAGAGAGAGAGAGAGAGAGAGACGGGAACCCTCATTCTTAACAAAGGTATCAATTTTATCCTGGGTCAATATTCACCCTGATTATCGTGTTCTATATTTTGCTCACCATCCACGATACCGCGAATTAATTCCAATTAATTTCTTTTTATATTTCCTCCAGACACTGAATTGTGGTCCGAT
This sequence comes from Macrobrachium nipponense, assembly GCF_015104395.2. Taxonomy (NCBI): domain Eukaryota; kingdom Metazoa; phylum Arthropoda; class Malacostraca; order Decapoda; family Palaemonidae; genus Macrobrachium; species Macrobrachium nipponense. The sequence continues at coordinate 77,244,737 of NC_087216.1, read as the reverse complement.
TTGCCGAATTGGTTTCTGTGGGCCAATGTTTGTTCGTGTAGAACCTCTTGTTATTTATGCATTTCGAAATAGTATGTCAGATGACCTACATACCAGGTCGAATAGGAGGAATGCTTTTCATTAGTAATTTGTTTTTATATTTGTATGTATGAATATATATACATACAGATCTCACTATCATGGGCGGTATGTCTGTCCGTCCGTCTGTCATTCAATCACGGCCAAAAGGCTGGTCCGATGGGCGTGAAACTTGGCAGGGTGATAGTGGGGACCCCAAAGATGGTTTATAATGGGGTTTCATCGTACCTACTCCCAACCCCCACCTCTCTTGATGGACGTTATGTTTCCGTCCTTTGAGGGATGGAAAACTGCCCGTAGGGCGTATAACCAGCTAGTATATATAAATATAAATATATATATATTATATATATATATATATATATATATATAGATATATATATATATCTATATATGAATAACTTGATCACGAAGTATATAAAACGTGATGCTATGTATAAATAAAGGTTTTTGCCACGAAGGAAAAATGAAAAAGCGAGATAGCCGAGTACTTTCGGTCTTGTCCGGTCGGAACAAGACCGAAAGTACTCGGCTATCTCGCTTTTTCATTTTTTCTTTCGTGGCAAAAACCTTTATATAATAGTACTATATATATATATATATATATATATATATATATAATAAATATATATAAATAAAGATATATATATATATAGAAAATATATATAATATATATATATATATATATGTATATAAATATAAATATATATATATATATATATATATATATATATATATATATATATATATATATATATATATATATATATATATATATATATATATATATACGTACTATTATATATATATATTTATTTAAAACGGTAAACGTGTTTGGGTTATACATATAGATATATATATATATATATAGATATATATATATATATATATATATATATAAATAGGTTTTAAGATTGCTTCGACCAATTAGACCACACTGGATTTTCTGGGGGTAGATAATGAAAAGAAATAAATTCGTAGCATCTCGGAAGGTGAGCCAAATACAGCACATGATAATCAGGTCGAATATTGACCCTGGATTTGAAATTGATACCTTTGTTACGAACGAAGACCCCGTTTGTAATCATTGGTTATTTATATATATCAGCGTTTCTTTCTCTCGATCATTTTTTACGACAGATTCGTAAATGTTTACCACTAATAGGTTTTAAGATTGCTTCGCTCTCTCTCTCTCTCTCTCTCTCTCTCTCTCTCTCTCTCTCTCTCTCTACATATACTTAATCAAAAGCTACAGTACTCAGATTAAACATACATTTAACATGTCTGCAATACAATCTCTCTCTCTCTCTCTCTCTCTCTCTCTCTCTCTCTCTCTCTCTCTCTCTCTCTCTCCATACACCACATATACTTAATCAAAGGCTATAGTACCCAGATTAAAAATGCAAATAACATATCTGCAATACGATCTCTCTCTCTGTCTATGTCCTCTTTGTCCTTTCTCTCTCGCTCTCTCGTCTCCTCTCTCTCTCTGTCCTCTTCCACATATACTTAATCAAAGGCTACAGTACTAAGATTTAAACATGCCGATTACATGTGTGCAAAATAATCTCTCTCTCTCTCTCTCTCTCTCTCTCTTTCCATATATACTTAATCAAAGGCTACTGTACCCAGATTAAACAAGCAAACAACAACCTGTGTGCAAAATAATCTCTCTCTCTCTCTCTCTCTCTCTCTCTCTCTCTCTCTCTCTCCATATATACTTAATCAAAGGCTACTGTACCCAGATCAAACATGCAAATAACATGTCTGCAGTACGATCTCTCTCTCTCTCTCTCTCTCTCTCTCTCTCTCTCTCTCTCTTTAAACCACACACATATACTTATTTAAAGGCTAAGGTTAAAAAGGCAAATAAATTGTCTGTAAAAAACGATCTCTCTTCTCTCTCTCTCTCTCTCTCTCTCTCTCTCTCTCTCTCTCCAAACCCCGCATATACTTAATCAAAGGCTACTGTACCCAGATTAAATACGCAATGACATGTCTGCAATACGATCTCTGTCTGTCACTCTCTCTCTCTCTTCAAGTCAACACGAATAACTCTCACTCCTCCCATAATGTCCAGGATCGATCGCGTGGAAATTTGCTACCGCCACAAAGCACATGCAAGCACACTGAAGATGCTATTATCCCCGAACCTACTTCGTGACGAAATGAAAATGCTAGCAGAAGGATTATTTTCTTTGTCTTAAAGGCGTGCTCGGTATTATTAATTATTAGCATTATTAATTATTTCTTTTTATTATTATTATTATTATTATTATTATTATTATTATTATTATTATTATTATTATTTTATTTATAGTATTATTATTACACTAATAATAATAATAAAAAAAATAATAATAATAATAATAATAATAATAATAATAATAATAATAATAATAAAAATAATAATAATAATAACAATAGTTAATAATAAATAGTAATATGAATATAATAAATCAGTTATTATTATATTATTATTATACTGAGGACATTTTACTTTATTATCATTTTATTATTATTTCATTATTATTTTCATTATTATCATTACACTAATAAT
>NC_087216.1:77219599-77232099 GCF_015104395.2 Macrobrachium nipponense | reverse complement strand
TTCTCCTGGGAAATTGTTATCGTGCCTTTGTTATCATTTTTATTATTTTTTATATCGTTATTATTGTGAGCTTCTTATTTAACGTGCGTTATCCCTACCTTTGGTATTGTTGTAATTGATATATCTAGTATTTTTATTATCATTGTCGGTCCTTATTTGTAGCGTGTTGTCCATACTTTTGCTATTATTAGTATTATTGTTATTTTATGACTTTTATTGTTATTATTGCTGGCCTTATTTATCTCTCGTTATCTATAATTTTGCTATTATTGTTATTTCTATTTTTATTATTTTGATGGTTATTACGGTTGGCCTTATTTATCTCTTGCTCTCCATATTTTGCTGTTATTATTATTTTATTATTATTAATATCATTATTGTCAATTTCTTTACTTTTATTGCTGTTATTGTGGGCTATTATTTGCTATTATTATCAACATGGTTATTTGTATCACTTTTATTGCTATTTTATTGTTGGCCCTTATTTGTCGTGTGTTGTCCATATCTTTGTTATTATTATTATTATTATTATTATTATTATTATTATTATTATTATTATTATTATTATTATTATTAGTTATTATATTTTTGTTTTTCTATCAGTCCTCCAATTCGACTGGGTGGTATTTATAGTGTGGGGTTCCGGGTTGCATCCTGCCTCCTTTGGAGGGTCCATCATTTTTCTCTTACTATGTGCGCCGTTTCTAGGATCACACTCTTCTGCATGAGTCCTGGAGCTACTTCAGCCTCTAGTTTTTCTAGATTCCTTTTCAGGGATCTTGGGATCGTGCCTAGTGTTCCTATGATTATGGGTACAATTTCCACTTGCATATCCCATATCCTTCTTATTTCTATTTTCAGATCTTGATACTTATCCATTTTTTCCCTCTCTTTTTCTTCAACTCTGGTGTCCCATGGTATTGCGACATCAATGAGTGATACTTTCTTGACTTTGTCAATCAACGTCACGTCAGGTCTATTTGCACGTATCACCCTATCTGTTCTGATGCCATAGTCCCAGAGGATCTTTGCCTGATCGTTTTCTGTCACTCCCTCAGGTTGGTGCTCGTACCACTTATTACTGCAAGGTATAAGTTTCTTATCTGACGTAATTAGCAAATTTACTGACTTTTTGTATATTTCACAAGAACAGAGTGACACTAATAATAATAATAATAATAATAATAATAATAATAATAATAATAATAATAATAATAAATTTTCTTACATTTTTGGTATATTAAAGTTTGAAGCCTAGAAAGTTATCTCGTAATTGCGTAACCAATATTGCCAAAAGTCTCCACAGAAGTTGAAATTATTGGTACCGATTTCAACTCCCCCAATTTATCTAATTGATTTATCTGTTCTCCTTTAGATATCGGAGCTTCGGGTTGACCTTTGACCTCATCTGAATGAATTAGCATAATTAATCAGCCCTCATTAAATATTGCTGATGCGATCTCTCTCCTCTAAAGGATTGATTAGTCGAACGGAATTGTGTCTGGAATAAGGATGGAGTTCCTGATTGGCAGATGTGCTCAGCCGACAGAATTAGAATTAATTGGTGCGCGATGCTCTCGCATTATTATTATTATTATTATTATTATTATTATTATTATTTGAAGGGACTAGTGACCATATTCCTAACCTACCCTAACCAACCCTAACCCCCAACCATAAAAATCCTCAACACCAGCCTCCAACCCAAACCCCCAACCCCAACATTCAAACCCCACAATCTCTTCATCCCCAAACCCCAACAAACCTCCAAACCCAACCCCAAACCCTCAACCCCCTCGCCCCAAACACCAAACCCTAACCCGAGCTCTCTCAACACCCAACCCCAATCCCAATCCCATTAACCCCCACCTCCAACCCCAACTGCCAAAACCCCCTATCACATCAACCCAAAACCCCACCAACCCCAACCGAAAACGCCCAGCTTCCCTAACCGCAACTCCTCAAACCTCTCAACCCCCAACCCGAACCCCCAACCATTAACCCCAAAATCCCCAAGCCCCTCAACCCCAAACCCCAAACCCCCAACTTCCAAAACCCCTCAACCCCAATCCCAACCCCAACCGCAAATCCCCGAACCACCTAACACCAACCCCTAACCCCGAACTCTCTCAACCCCAACCCCAAACACCTTAAGCCCAACCTCCAAACCCCAATTGGAAAACCCCACAGTTTCTTCAACCCAAATACCAACCACTAACCCCTAACTGCCCAACCCCAACCTCTAACCCCTACTCTCTCAACCCCAAACTCTCCCAACCCCAACCCCAAACACCTTAACCTCAACCTCCAACACCCAACTGGCAAACCAAGCAATCTCTTCATCCCAAACCCCACCGACAACCCAACTCCAACCCCTAACCCTCAACTCCCAAAAGTCCCTCCCCAACTCCTAACCCCTGACACCGAACTATCTCAACCACAACCATAACCCCAAACCCCATATCCTTAACCTTCAACCCCCAACTGCCAAACACTACAATCTCTTCAACCCAAACTTCACCAACCCCCAATCCCTAACCCTTAATTTCCCAAACTTCTCAACCCCAACCCCTACCCCTAACCTCAAAGCCTTTCAACCTCAACCCTCAACCCGAAACTGCCAAACCCCACAATCTCTTCAATGGGACACCACCAACCCCAACCCCTAACCCCTAACTCCCCAAACCTCTCAACCACAATCCTTTCCCCCCTAACCCCGAACTCTCTCAACTCCAACCCTAAACCACAAACCCCTTAACCCCAACCTCCAACCCCCAACTGCCAACCTCACAATCTCTTCAACCAAATACCACTAACCCGTAACCCCTAACCCCTAACTGGAACCCATCATTCCCATAACCACCAACCCCCAACTGCACAAACATCCAACCCCACTAATACCCCGTCCATCATTTTTGTTCAAACCCCGCAACCCCCGACCCCAACCATTCTAACCTCAAATCTCCCCCCACCTACACCAACATCCACCCGCATAAATATTCCAACTCCCTCCATCATTTTCATGTCCCTCAACCCCCAACCCCCACCAAGATCCAACCCCACCAATGACCCTACCCAACTCCATCATTCATACCCCTCCTTCACAAATCCTCAGATGGGGGTTTTGTTTCTAAGTGAACCTGAATGAAAGAGCAGAGGACAAAATTGAGATGGAAGAGTTCCTTTGCTGTGAGGAGGAGAGGAGAAAGGAAGGAGATGATATGAGGAAAGACGAATAAGAAAATGAATTTGTCCCGTCACTGGGTTTCCTCTTTCCACTAATTTATGGATGACCATTTTAGCACAAGACAATTGTTGATGATATACGAAGGATCAAAGCTGAAGAAATATATCACTTATGGGACGAACCACATTCAGTTGACTTTGAGCCAAAAATGAATACCAGACGTTGCATGATAATTTATATACTACTAATATTATAAGCCATTGCATATTTATCACAACCATTTAATATTTCTATTGTAACTTTACGAATTACATATTACGTCACTTATATATGTATGTATGTATATATATATATATATATATATATATATGATATATATATATATATATTATATATATATATATATATATATATATATATATATATATATATATATAATCAATGAAACATAGCCTATACATTCACGAACGCACACAAAGCAGGATTTCTGAGTTCACATCCTCCTTTGCAAATTAACCCAATATCAATTATTGAATTCTTCGACGGCATCGCACTTTTTTGAATTCCAATAATAGAATATTTTTGTCAAGTTGCCTATAATTGAAGTCAGTCTTTTAATGTAAGCATTCATTTTCGTCATTTTAATAAAGCTAACTTATGTTAAGGCTTAATTGTATATGTGAGACAAACAGACATGTATATGTGCAGATTATTATTCATGAATCTAACACATTTTAATTGTAATAGAAAAAATGCTGTAAAAATTAACAGTTTGTTGTGAAAGTTTCTAAAACAATGGAGGATAAATATCTTTGGTATAATGCTGTAGAGACATATCAAACTATTAACTTGAACCACTTTGTTTTATATTTCCAAGATTACTACCTGTACATGGTTTTGCTTTTATGAGTAGATTGGTTACATTGCCACTAGCACCCCCACCCACGCCCCTGCCTGGCTACCTCAAATTTTCATCCACTTTGTGTAATTTTTTTTTTTAAATGACTTCCAAGTTTAGTTTACAGCTGCTTAGAATTTTACCTTTCACTGGAAGACTAAGCCTTTAATGGACTCAGACTCGTCTACTTAAGATGGTAAAAATGAAAGGATTAACTTATAATACAAATTAATGATAAAAAACAAGTAAAAATTGCGCCCAAGAAACAGTCGAGTTTTCTGTACATCATAAAATCAAGCCCATCGAAAAGAGATCTATTTTTTGGTTGTCTCGTTATAATGCCGTATCTTTGCCAGACGCACGGTCATGGTTAACTTTAACCTTAAATCAAATAAAAACTACCGAGGCTAGAAAGTTGCAATTTAGTATGCTTGATGATTGGAGGGTGGATAATCAACATATCAATTTGCAGCCCTCTAGCCTCAGTAGTTTCGAAGATCTGAGGGCGGACATGGCTAGCTTTAACCGCAAATGGAATAAAAACTCCTGAGGTTAGAGGGCTGCAATTTAGTATCTTTGATGATTGGAGGGTGGATGCTCAACATACCAATTTGCAGCCCTTTAGCCTCAGTAGTTTTTAAGATCTGAGGTGGGCGGACGGAAAAAGTGCGGACGGACAGACAAAGCCGGGACAATAGTTTTCTCTGCGGAAAACTAAAAGCCCCTAAAATTAATGAATCATATTTATACGCTCCCGTGATCATCAATTATCTTACTAAGATTATCAAAATGACCTCGAAATGAAGGACTCGCGAAGTTAATAGTAATTCTTCATCAGTCTCAAACTCTTTCTTTCCCCCCAGAGAAGAAGTCTTGATAGATAGACTTCGTTTTCTGCCTCAATTTATCACTGTTTTTTTTTCTCCGGTCCCAAATTAGCCATAATTAATTTTCTGGTGATCTTTGAGGAAGCGGGTTCTCCACCTACTTTGCATGCGTGAGGTTTTTTTATTTCTCTCTCTCTCTCTCTCTCTCTCTCTCTCTCTCTCTCTCTCTCTCTCTCATACACACACACAGACACACACACACACATATATATATATATATATATAAATATAATGTATATATATATAATATACATATATATATATATATATATATATATATATATAATATATATATATTGACTGTGTATTTACTGTGAATGCACACACACTAACATTTATGAATATATCAGTGTATTTACTATGTATATATGCACACATACAGTAATATATATATATATATATATATATATATATATGATATATATATTTATATTTATTTATATATATATATATATATATATAATATATATATATATATATATATATATATATATATATATATATATATATATATGTGTGTGTGTGTGGGTGTGTGTGTGTGTGTGTATAAAGCTGCCTTTTCAATAACTCTCTCTCTCTCTCTCTCTCTTTCACAGGATTTGTCACTCAAGATCAAGCCCTATTTGCCTCACCATATGCAAATTCCTACGACTCTCTTATTCAGCACACTGTCACAAACGCACATACTTTATCTCACATACAAGCACCACACATATATATGTATGTTTCTATATATAAACATATATTGTTTAATTATAACTTATATTATAATATAATATTATATAGATATATATATATCTATTATCGGGGGATATATATATATATATTATATATATCTATATATATATATATATATATATATATATATATCTATATATATATATATATATATATATATTATATATATATTGTCACGACTTAATAACATTAACGTAAAGCAGGTTCTTTATAATTTGCGTAAAGCCGTTACAGAAAAGAAACAATAGTATTTTGCACAACCTGAAGTACCTTTAACTACGAGTTATAGTTTGTAAACAATGATGGCATAGGACAACGAGGGAGTATGATACAAAAATGGAAATATAAATATTTATTTACAAAAGAAGAAAAAAAAATTAAATAATATTTGGACCGAGGTAAGTTTCAGGTCACTGCAGCGTCAACTTGATGCTCCATTGTAACGAAGTGCTGTTAATTGCAGCTCTAAAAATGGAGGACAGTTACTAAAACCAATACTTAACTCCTCGTAAAGTATCATCAACGGCGCTGCAGTTGCAGTAATAAATATGAGGGACCAGTTGATAAATCTGAAGTTCCTTTAGAGGCTGTCCAAGGCTGATATCCTCTCGTGTGTTCGTAATGTGTCCGTCGCAGATTGACAGGTGTTGTAATCCTCCAGATAAGGACCAAGATTGGTATCGAGAACTTTATAAAAACTCGATCACAGCTGCTCCTCGAAGACAAACATCCATGCATCAGCAGCGGGAGAACGATCAAACAGGCATGACAGTGGTATAAGGTGCTGAAGACTCAAAAGTAGGCAGGCGTTTATGTCGAATAAAGGGCGCTAACAGCTACACACCATTGCAGCGATCCAAGGCGAATCCACTGCTCTCAGTAGACATGTACCTCTCAGAGGCAATCCCAACCTCTCTAGCGTTCAGAGGATCGCTGACGGCAAACTTGGGCTTTTCCCGAAAAAAAGTCTCTCTGCCTCCACGTCATCATGCAAAAGAAGAAATTATTGGATTAGAACTATCCTCCTTAACGACTGCAAAACAAATAACAAGCAAACAGCACCCAGTTACTAACAAACAGCAAACATACGACTGCGTGGGCAAAAAATAAATAAATAGATAAATATATAAATAAACGAACGAAAATACTTTCGGGCGTGATAATATATATTTATATATATATGAGCGCGGCAGGTATTTGAGACGGGAGGCGGCATAAACTTATATCTCTTCCGGTGGCGAGGTTGACTAAGGCTTCACAGCCAGTCCTGGAATTGAGAGGTCGATGGTTCGCGCCTGTCGACCGCCAATTCTATCATCGCTTAATAAATTCCCCCTCGGTTAAACATATATGAAAATATATTAATTCCGAGGTAGAGTGAATTAGATATTAAAGGACATTTGTAGCTCGATATATGTATATGAATCACGGTAATGTGATAGACTTATACACACACACATATATATAATATATATATATAATATATATATATATATATATATATATATATATATATATATATATATATATATATATATATATATACTAATAAAAGGAGCCCATAAAAACACCAAATGTACTATATTTCAGAGACTGCTGTCTCTCTCTTCAGGATATGAATGAGAAAAGTTTACAGAAAAGGTGGTATTTATACCAAGAGATCCGTCCACAAGTAAGCCAATTTAGGTCCACCCCCGCTGATAATCTTCCTTTAATCTTCTTAAGCGTTGGTTGAATGAAAACTTCGTCGACGACATCTGAGATCCACGCGCCTTTTGAAATGTTCATTACCTGCTTCTCTTTTATTAAGGCCGATTCCATCATTTGACTCTTGTACCGGCAGTTGCTGCTATAAATTACACGTGACAAATTCCAGTTTATTCTATGGTTATGTTCATTTATATGGTTGAAAATAGCCGAGTTCTGTTGTCCATACCTAACTGACCGTTTGTGTTGTATTAATCTCTGGGGAAGTGATTTACCTGTAAATCCGATGTAAGATTGGTCACAGTCTTGGCATGGGATCTCATAGACCCCAGAGTCCTTGGGAGATGTCTTTTGTTGGACGTTAATCAGGGATTTGGCTAAGGTGTTTGGGTAGGTAAATGCAAAAGGGTTGGATTTCCCAAGGGTGTGGGTTACTCTCTTAATCGTCTCCAGGTGAGGAATTTTTATTTTATTGTTTGGTGTGTCTCTGGTTTTGTCTTTAGGGGGTCGGTAGAAAATTACGTTTGCTTTTTGAATTGCCTTCTCAATTATATGGTCAGGATACTTTAAAGACGAAAGTTGCTTGCGAATTAGTTCAAATTCTTTTTCCAGGAATTCTGGGGAACAAATTCGTAAGGCTCTTAAGAATAGGTTGCTAGCTACACCTATCTTGATAGTAATGTCGTGATAGCTAAAGTAGTGAATTATATGAAATTGAACGTTGGTTTCCTGTATATGGTAAAATTTGTATTCTGTCGTGTCTCTGATTATTAAAAAATCAAGAAAAGGAATTTTGTTGTCTGTTTCCCATTCAACTTTAAATTTGATGCTGGGCACTAATGCGTTTAATTTTGAGAGGAATTCATTAAAATTACCCCACCTATTATCCCAAAATGTTAGAATATCATCCACGTATCTCATCCACAGCATGTTTTTGGGTTTTATTGCATTTATTACTGTAGTTTCAAAGTCCTGTTTTAGCCAATCTGTACATGTGTGTGTGTGTGCGCGTGTGCGCGTGTGTGCGCGTGTATGCGCACGCGCGCGCACGCATGTTTGTATGTATGTACACACAGCGTAGCAATAAGAATGCACAATATCGTATTATTCCCTATTCAGGCAATCGACCAGTGTTACGCAAAAATAAATGGCGCTCGAATAAAAAAAAATTCTTTTCCAGTTACCATCTGGGGGTGATGGTGGACGAAACTCCTAATATATCCTAATTAATGTTGTCAGTAAGATTTGAGAATCTGGTTATTCGATTCAGCGAATAAAGTGATTCGCAATATGAGCGTTGAATTGAAACGAGATTTTTTTTAAAATTTTACTAAGCGCAGTATATTGATTTCTTTCTTTATATCTCTCTCTCTCTCTCTCTCTCTCTCTCTCTCTCTCTCTGTTCTCTCCGTCTACATACACACACACATGTATATACAATACATATATATATATATATACATATATATATATATATACATATATATAGCATATATATACACACACTAATATGTTTATATATATGTACATAATTATATATATATTATATATATATATATATATATATATATATATATATATATATATATATATATATATATATTATATATATATATATATATATATATATATATATAATATATGTATATATATATATATATATATATATATATATATATATATATATTATATATATACCCTTCTTACAGCAATTTAAAAATGACTTGCTTTGCTGTCTAGCACTTAGCCAAGTGAGAGAGAGAGAGAGAGAGAGCGAGAGAGAGAGAGAGCGAGAGAGAGAGAGAGAGAGTACGGTCATTCGATACCTCCCCGCAAAATGAAAAGAGAGAGAGAGAGAGAGAGAGAGAGAGAGAGAGAGAGAGAGAGAGAGAGAAACCCGATACCAACTCTCCGTTGCTGTTAACGAGAAAGAGATAATACAGAAAATTCAGCTGGACATTTTAATGGTCGTGTTAATGACGCTCAGGATAATCGGTTTAAAAAGAGGCAGAAGTATCTGCGTTCACATTCATACTTCTGGACGAAAATTTGCACTCTTTGAATCGTGTATCTCTTTCTGTTTTCTAGGTTCAGTTTTTAGTTTTCCGTTTAGGAAAACTATCGAGATGGCTTTGTCTGTCCGTCCGTTCTTTTTCCTGTCCGCTCTTTTCCTGTCAGTCCTCATATCCTAAAAACTACTGAGGCTAGAGGACTGCAAATTGGTGGTGATCATCCACCCTCCAACCAACAAACTTACCGAATTGCAGCCCTCTAGCCTCAGCAGTTTTTATTTTAAGCGAGGTTAAAGTTAACCTTAATCGTGTTCCTGGTAACGATATAGGCCAGGCCACCACCGGGTATTTGGTATAGTTTCATGGGCCGTAAAAGTCCTTGAGGCTAGAGGGCTGCAAATGGGTGTGTTAATCATGCATCCTCCAATCATCAAACATACCTAATTGCAGCCCTCTATCCTCATTAGTTTTCATTTTATTAAGGTTAAAGGTAGCCATAATCGTGCTCCTGGCAAAGACGTAGGCCAGGCCACCACCGGGTAGTTGTTAAAGTTTCACGGGCCGCGGCTCATCCAACATAGTACTGAGACCACTGACAGATAAGATGTATTTTCGGTGGCCTTGATTAGACTCTGTAGCGGTTGCAGTACAGAAAACTCGGTCGCGCCGTTGAAACTTCGGCACATTTTGTATTTGCTTTTGTATGTTTCTGAATTTGTTTGAGAATATTCTTTGTAAAGGTCTATTTTTAGGATCCCCAAAAGGCATGTCTTGAAAATTTTAATAGTAACAGTTATCTCCTTTGTATAAGTCTACGTTCTAATTCTGTTTTCTGTTTAAATATTCTTCGTAATGATGATATATCCTCAGTGTCTTCAAAACGTATGATTATGAATTTTCAATATACATAATGATTCCTTTGGTGAAGAACTCCACACTTAAATCTGTACGGAGAACTATCGGGAATGTGTTATATTCCCATTTTTCAGACTGAAAATGGGAATCGAATATATTCCTGAAAGCTCTCTGTAGAGATTTAGTTTTAAATATATAGGTACCCATACATAACTGTGGATTTTTTTTATCCATTTCATAACTCTTGCTACTGTCAGCATTTTTTTACTCATCGTTTTTGAGATTTAGTTTTGAATATATATAACTATGGATTTGTTTTTCCATTTCAAAACTCTTGCTACTGTAAGTATTTTTTACTCATTGTTTTTATCTGCACTGTACATTTGATTTTACCTTTTTGATCTAAATTAAAGTCTGGTTACTTTCAGTAATTACGTATGTCATTGTCTTAACTATTTTGCAACATATTCATAAAACGCGCATTTAACTACCTCGTATATAAATCAATGGAGGTATTTCATTCATTTCAAATGTATGACATACTTTGCTATTCGACCTCAAATCATAAAGGCATTATTTCTGTTTTGGACAACAAGAACAAAAGGTTGAGCTACAATTATTTCCCAGTAAAAATAATAAAAAATAAAAAAATTACCTCATACATGTATACCATTGAAATTTTATTTAGAAAAACTCAAGAGATCATATTTGAAAATAAAAGAAGAGAAGTATCATTTACCTTAAAAACACCAACAATCTGATGATAAAAGGCCAGGTCATTATACAGATTTTTATCTAAAACAGAGTGGGAGATTCGTATTATTACTTACTCCAGGAGGAAGCCTACAAACTACTTTGCTGTTGTTGTTCTTTTTTGGGGGGGAGGAGAGGTTAGGAAAGGTCTATGGAAGAGCCTAAAAAGGTCTGAAAAAAGTGTTTCGCGTTGACTTAAAGATACAGGACTTTTAGGATTGGATGTTTATGATTTATTTATTAGAATGAAAATGTAGAAAATAAATACCGTGCGTGTTAAACAATACAGAACAATTATTTCTCATAAAATATAGCGCATCTATTTTAATTTTCGTTAGTGAAACAAGGCTGTATTTGAGAGTAGATTTTAGCACGTTTTAATTTACCTTAAAAGTTAGAAATATAATGTTTACAACTTATGCGTGAAGGAGAATTCTTGTGCACGCCCCGAGTAAGCTGTAGGTCGGATCACGCCTTATTATAATTATTATTATTATTTTATTAAAAGTGATTGCTGCCTCAGCTGCATTAATTTTATAAAGGTTCTTCTCTATTTTTCTAATTATTGTTTTCTCATTGTTGCTTAAACTGGTGAGCAACGCACCTAAGGTTGACATATCTCAATTATGTAATAGTCAAAGCCGATTGGATTTTTATCGGTAAAAAATTTAAGTGGAGGTAGTCAAATTATTGGGTATATCCCGTAGAGTTTATTGCAGGTAGAATTGATACTAAATTCTATTCTTTTCTATTCTTTTTGTGGGGCCGCGACGTTTCGTCTGAAAAACCTCAGACATCCTCTTAGGTGGAGGTGGGTGAAGGACTGAAGTGAGAGGGTGAGTCCGTCTGCTTTTATTGTGGCGGTGCAGCGGAGGGCTTTGTGCCGTTGCCATTTCATTGGCTAGTGAATGGGGAGCTGCTTTATGATTGGCTATTATTACTTGTGATATATGAAAATAGTCAAAAGAACATAAACGTATTTGGGAAAACTGGGATTATGGCTAACTGCAAGAAAATGCAGATGAAAATTACGATTATTCGAAACAACAATTAACAAGTCAATAAAACCCTTTATAAAGAATGATAATCTAAAAAGGCTATAACCAAAAATGAAGATAAACCTTCATAGAATATTAATTCATTCACACACGTCAAAATCAATGAGGCAATCGCCTGCAAGGCTGACCTGAATGGATCAAATTATTGGACAAATTGTCCGAGAAAAGTTCGATGAGTTGATTAAAACGGACGAATTTGGTTGGAGTTTTATTTTCGAGAGCTGCATACGACCTGCAATAAACAAGTTGGGCTGAACATTTTAGTCGGTGTTTTATTTTCGCGAGTTGCATACGACCTGCTATAAACAAGTTGGACTGAATACTTTGGAATGGAAGAGTGAGTGAGTTAGGGTGACTGGATTTTCCGGAATAGACTGGTTGGAATATAGTATTTTTTTTCAAAAG
>NC_087216.1:77204599-77214599 GCF_015104395.2 Macrobrachium nipponense | reverse complement strand
GGTAGGGGGTATCACTGGGAGCCTCTTGATTAGCTTCTACCTGAGTGACGTCACCCCTCGTATTATTCTGATAATGTGCTTCATGTCCGGTGTTTGTTTCATGCGCTCTGGTACTTTCGTTGGGGAGGAGGGGCACGGTCCTCCTCACACATGTTGGTATCAGGAACGCTTCTTGAGCGGTATTAAGGGGAGGCTTTTGCTCGAGTATAAGCAGCGCTTCTAGGGGGCACAGACATCGCGGGTCAGGGGCTCTCCCGATGATTTAGACATTCTTGATGATGTCGTATCTTGTGATGTCTTGCTGGTGTACTGCAAGGGCGTGCTGCCTAATGGCGCCCTCCTGGGCGTGGCAGGAGACCCTTTTAGACAGGTTCATCGTCGTCATGCCGATGTAAATCCCAGGGTATCCTTGGGCGGGGCATACGTATCGATGACATCTTCGTGCAAGCTGACTCAGAGGATGAGGTAGAAGCCCTTCGACAGCAGTTCCTGATTTACAGTGCACTCAACTTCACCGTCGAGTAAAGCAGCAACGATCGGCTCCCCTTCCTCGGCGTCCTTGTCATGAAGACGAATCAGAAGCTAGCGACAACAGTCTACACCAAAGCTATGAACCTTGGACTTTGCCTAAATGGAGATAGCAAGTGTCCTGCGCGGTTCAAGACCACCACCGTCAGGGCCTTTGTCAGGAGGCCCCTCTCGCACTGTTCGACGTGGCCGGACACGCACCTCAAACTCTTCCGAGTATCCCAGATGCTGATTAATAATGGGTACTCAAATAAACTCGTAAGCCAAGAAACATTATATCGTCTGTATGTGCAGTCATTGCTTGAGAATGTCCTGCGGATCAGGAGGAAACGTCGTGTTGGAGAGAGAGAGAGAGAGAGAGAGAGAGAGAGAGAGAATTGTATAAGCAATAATAAATTAAATGACTCAACTGAATTTTACCATGCCCTTTGGTGCGTTGCTCGCCATTATAAGCAACAACGAGAAAGCCGTCATCAGAAAAATCGAGAAGACTCTCTACAAGATTAATAGTGCTGAAGCAGCAATCATTTTTAACAAAACATGTTTACGAGAGGGTCTCCTTCCGAAATATACAAACATCAGGCTGCACGACCCCACAGCAAGAAATGAAGGACCAGGGACTTCAGAACGTCCCTCTTACAGCGGCAACTACGAGAGATGACTGCCGATCTGAAGACCCTGAAGGAGGAACACCACTGCCTGCGAGAAGAATGGGCGGAAATACGTGCTGAAGCTGTCTGCCCTGATCCTGATGACAATACTGGACACGACACCCTTACAAGAGACCACCACCATCAAGCAGACGACCGAGCGGAGGACCAGCGCGAGCCTTCCACCTACGAAGAAATTAACGCGTGCCTTATCTGCCTAAGCGAGGAAGACATGCATGACCGGGTTAGGCGTGTAACGCGCAAACTTGTCGCCCTCAACGGCGGTAAGCTACGCATCCAAGAAAAGATGCAGAGGTATATCAACCTCACTACATACCAGCCAACCACTGAACAAAATGACCTATTAAACCTCGGGCTAAACTGCCACTTCATGTCAAAGCCGAAGAAACACGAGAAAAGCCTGGAGATCGAGATGCTCCTCGACTCGATTCAGCAGTTGGAAGCCAAGAAGATCCTGGCAACGACGGACGCCCTTCAACCTCTTCTGCTAGCAGAGGCCCTTATGGACAGGGGGTCATACTCGAGCGGTATCTACACTAAAGAGATGAAGGAGGCAGCCGCAGATCTGAAGAAGAAAGAAGAAATCACCGTAAGACGTGCAGACAAGACAACTGCGTTCGTGCTCATCAGCACCTCAGAATACTTCGAGAAACTCGACGCCATCTTGTCTGATGTCTCCAAGTTCGAGCGACTTACGAGGAACCTGACGGAAGACATCAAACGCGATGCCAACCGGGTCATCACGGCCGTGAATACCACTACGAATGCCACACACCTCCCGCCCATCCAAGGTGACTACAGCCTCTGCTACCTATACGGGAACATGAAGACCCACAAGGAAGGCAACCCCTTATGACCAATCATCAGCCAAACGCCCGCCCTGACTTACGCCCTGGCCAAACTGCTTGATCAAATTCTTAGTCCATATATCCCCTCCAGGTACTGCCTCACTTCATCGGTGGAATTTTTGGAGAAGATCCGCGACTCCTCCGGTGCGGGAACCATGGCATCCTTAGACGTTGAGTCCCTATTTACCAACGCCCCAGTCTTTGAGACGATAGGGATCATCATGGAGCGGGTATATAGGAATCCCGATATGAGACCCCCGAACATCCCAGAAGACTCGTTAAGAACCCTGCTGGATATCTGCACGAAGAGAGCCCCTTTCACCACCCACCGAGAACAGATGTACCGCCAAAAGGATGGCGTAGCGATGGGGTCCCCCTTATGAGTCCTCTTCGCTAACTTCTACATGGGAGAAGTGGAAGAAAGGGTCTTCTCGCAACATAGATGTCCCCGCACATATGGACGATATATCGATGACATCTTCGTGCAAGCTGACTCAGAGGATGAGGTAGAAGCCCTTCAACAGCAGTTCCTGTGTTACAGTGCACTCAACTTCACCATCGAGTACAGCAGCAACTATCGGCTCCCCTTCCTCGACGTCCTTGTCATGAAGACAAATCAGAAGCTAGCGACAACAGTCTACACCAAAGCTACGAACCTTGGATTTTGTCTAAATGGAGATAGCGAGTGTCCTGCGCGGTTCAAGACCACCACTGTCAGGGCCTTCGTCAGGAGGGCCTTCTCGCACTGTTCAACGTGGCAGGACACGCACCTTGAACTCGACCGAGCATCCCAGATGCTGATTAATAATGGGTACTCAAATAAACTCATAAACCGAGAAACACGAGCTGCCCTTGACAAGTGCTACATGACGGAGGAAGAGAGAAGGAACATCCCACCCCCGGAGAATATAAAACTTTTCTACAAGGCCTTCATGCACCACCAATACAAGGAGGACGAAGCAGCCATGAAGAAAATAATAGAGGAACACGTCCGCCCTATGGAAGAAGGGAAGAGAATGTCCCTTGTTATTTACTGTAAGAATCGGCGTACAAAGGACCTCCTGATGAAGAACAACCCCTCTCTGCCCGTAGGAGACCCCCTAAAGCAGTCCAACGTTGTCTACCGATACGTATGCCCCGCCCAAGGATGCCCTGGGATTTACATCGGCATGACGACGATGCACCTGTCTAAAAGGATCTCCTGCCACGCCCAGAAGGGCGCCATTAGGCAGCACGCCCTTGCAGTACACCAGCAAGACATCACAAGAGACGACATCATCAGGAATGTCTAAATCATCGGGAGAGCCCCTGACCCGCGATGTCTGCGCCTCTTAGAAGCGCTGCTTATACTCGAGCAAAAGCCTCCCTTTCATACCACTCAAGAAGCGTTCCTGATACCGACGTGTGTGAGGAGGACCGCGCCCCTCCTCCCCAATGAAAGTACCAGAGCGCATGAAACAAACACCGGACATGAAGCACATTATCAGAATAATACGAGGGGTGACGTCACTCAGGTAGAAGGTCTGCAAGACTCGTAAACGCTCGCCGTATGAGTCACCTTCCCAGGAACCAATGAAAACTCGACCTGCCAGAGAGGTTCTCTATACCGTACTTGAGAGCCCGCAACAACAACACTCAAATTCAGTCCCTTAGCAGTCATTGCTTGAGAATGCCCTGCGGATCAGGAGGAAACGTCGCGTTGGAGAGAGAGAGAGAGAGAGAGAGAGAAGAGAGAGAGAGAGAAAATTGTATAAGCAAATAATAATAATAATATTAATAATAATAATAAGTGCATGGGAAGAAGGACTGATAAAAGTATACGAAGAACCAGACATATACAGAGACAGGAGAATGACAAACAGAACATAGGAAGGGCACAAAAAACCAGTGCACGGACAATACATGAGATAGACTAAAGAAATGACCTGCGATGAAACATGGCAATGGCTACAGAGGGGAGAGCTCAAGAAGGAAACTGAAGGAATGATAACAGCGGCACAAGATCAGGCCCTAAGAACCAGATATGTTTAAAGAACGATCGATGGAAATAACATCTCTCCCATATGTAGGAAGTGCAATACGAGAAATAAGGCCATAAACCACATAGCAAGCGAATGTCCGGTACTTGCACAGAACCAGTACAAAAAGAGGCATGATTCAGTGGCAAAAACCCTCCACTGGAGCCTGTGCAAGAAACATCAGCTACCTTGCAGTAATAAGTGGTACGAGCACCAAACCTGAAGGAGTGATAGAAAACGATCAGGCAAAGATCCTCTGGGACTATGGTATCAGAACAGATAGGGTGATACGTGCAAATAGATCAGATGTGACGTTGATAGACAAAGTCAAGAAGAAAGTATCACTCATTGATGTCGCAATACCATGGGACACCAGAGTTTAATGTTTTTCACCGATGGAAAAATATTTTCAGATGCTTTTTTGTACATAGCTGAGGAAGTGATGCGTTTTTCAATATAACATGTTTACTGCTGACCAATATATTTCGTTTAATGTTTTCCACTGATGGAAATACATATATTCTTAGATGCTTTTTTGTAAATACCTGAAGAATTGATGACTCTCTCATGCCAAGAATAGTTTTGTGGTTTCGTGAACACAGAATTGCGTGTCTGTAAGTGTTGATTTTGCCGGGAAAATAATCTAGTGTCGGAACTAAGAAATAGGGTGTTTAAGGATTAGTTATTAACTTGAGAATCTGCACTTGGATAGACATTTATTTATCTATTGATTTGCCATTAAAAAGGATAGAATAACAGTGAGAAACTAACGATGGAATACCAGACTGAACGTCTAATGAAAAACTGTGACTGAAGTTCGAATACACTTTTTTTGGGGCTGACCAAAAAATCAATTTTTGCTATGGAAATTATCAAATTAAATGAGATATCGATATATGAGATTCACATTGGACGTCTATCGTAAACAATGATTTACGCGGGAAAATCAAGCCTAAACGACGGTGTACATAAAATCTGTCTTACCAGAATTTTTTTTTTTTCCTTTTTTATCATCTACCTAAAAACAAATTTGCTTTGAAAGTCATCAAATTACGACATGAAAATAATAACAGTCATTCAGATTGCACGTAAATCGTAAACTTCATGATTTAGGTGGGACAATCAGCCCCACACCCGATGTACGATCGATGACCTGAAATAACTTTTGGCTTTGTGTTGTATGCGACAGATTCGCGCACAACGTCTGGAGAACTTGATTCTTCAAGATAAATAATTTTGTTTGAACTTCGATTATTATATTCATGTTGAAATTTGATCAACTCCAAAGGCCAAGTGGCTTTTCGGTAGACGATCTGAAGCGTTCATGTTGAAATTTGATCATTTCCAAAGGCCAAGCGGCTTTTCGGTAGACGATCTGAAATGTTCATGTTGAAATTTGATCATTTCCAAAGGCCAAGTGGCTTTCAGGTGGACGGTCTGAAATAAAGTTTTGGTTTTGTGCTGTGAGACAGATTTGTAGACATATCTGTAGACCTTGATTTTCATACTTGAATCATGTGGTTCACAATAGACATTTAGTCTGACTTTTGCGTTTATTAGTTCCTTATTGTAATTTGATTAACTTTCAAAGTAAAAAAAAATACTTGCTGGTCAGCTATAATAAACTGCCACTAGAAGTTGTAAACAGCAACAGTGTGGAAGAGTTTAAAAGAAAGATAGACAAAATCAAATCATTAGGAGGACACTGTGAATGAACAGTAAAACCTGTTCCTAGAGATAAGTGAGCACACTATGTCTCCTCTTAGGATGGACCAACAAGTCTCTGAGGCATCCTAATCCTTGTAACCCCTTGTAACGAAAAGTGTATTCCTACTTCAGTCATGTAGTTTACAATAGATATTCAGTCAGACTTTCAGTTATTACTAGTTTCGGATTGTAATTTGATTAATTAAAAAAAAAGTTACTGGTCAGCTACAAAAAGTGTATTCCTACTTCAGTCACATAGTTTACAATAGATTTTCGGTCTTATATTCGATTATTAATTTCTTATTGTAATTTGGTCATCTCCAAAGGCAAAAATAAAAAAATCCTATTCATATGCTTAAGTAATTAAAAAAATGCTGGTCGGCAACAAAAAGTGTATTCCTACTTCAGTCATATAGTTCACAATAGATATTCAGTCTTATATTACTTGTTGTCATTTGATTATCTCCAAAAGAAAAAAAAAAGGTCTATTCATGGGCAGATTCTCAACTTAGCAACTGTAACCACGAGACTCCATTTCTTAGTCCCGACCCTATGATTCATCTCGGGACATCATTTTCCTTTCAGAATGGTCTGTAATTTCCGAAGAGAAATTCTGCGCCAGGACCCACCCGTCTGTTTTGTTGCATGCAACGGCAAATGAAATCTCTACCACCGACTACTCTGCTTCTTCGGAACATTGAACAGAATAGAATACAGAACTGAGCCCAAAGACCAAACACACTGGAACCTACGATGAGGTCATTCAACGCTGAAACGGAAATTGAAAGTGCAGAAATGTTTGAAAGGTGTAACAGTAGGAAAACCTCAAAGCAGTTGCACTATGAATCAAGGACAGTAAGATGGAAGAAAGAGAATGAAAGGGGTTATAGCTGGGGCATTAGGAAGGGACGTTGCAAAGAACTTCAATTTATGCCTAAATTGTTCAGCACAAGATGCGCTGACGGCACTTATCCCTTACGGGGCTTTAGAAGAGTAAAGACTTGGTCTGCTAATCGTATAATTCATTTCCATGAAAGCTTTGGTTTCTGGGTCATACTTTCGCTGACAGTTCGTCCCTGATTCGACGAATTGGCGTATCCCATTTATTTTAAAGGTTTTTTGAGTTTTCCTGCCAAAATGTTTCAGTTTTTGTTACTCTATAACATATCAAAACTTCGTCAGCTGTCTGTGGTGTCGTCACATTTCATTTCGTCCCCGTTTTGAAGATTGGCATATCCCATTTTTTTCATTTTTTAGGTATTTGAGTTTTCCTGCCAAAGCGTTCCAGTTTTTGATACTTGTCACATATCAAAACTTCATCAACCCAGTGTTGTCACATTTTCAAATCAAATTACACAGAAAATGATCTGATTAGAAGAGGTTCTGCATAATGGCATGATCTATGTAGCCAAGTTTCTCAGAATTGGGAAAAAACGGCTCGATCATGGCCAAATGCAATCTTAGATAAAATAAATATTAATGGGGCTAGAGTGCTGCAATTTGGTATGTTTCATGAATGGAGGGTGGATGATCAACACACCAATTTGCAGCCTTCTAGCCTCAGCAGTGTTTAAGATCTAAGGGCGGACAGAAAAAGAAGTGCGGACGGACAGACTAAGCCGCGAGAAGTCATATTTTGCAGAGAGCTAAAAACCCATGTTTACCGAGAGATCTGATTTGGTCTCAGCCAGAAAATATGTCGAAATGAATTTTACTGCTTCACGGAAGGTGAGAGAGAGAGCAGAATAATATGAAGGTCGGTCGGGGAGTAATTTGGAATATGGAACGTAATCGAAATTAATACTATTTTTCGTTTCAGCCGTAGATTACGGGGCACCATTATCGTCGTGGATCCTGGGGGGAGGAAGGGGGGGAAGATATAGATTTGGGGATACTAAAATAACCTCTCTCTCTCTCTCTCTCTCTCTCTCTCTCTCTCTCTCTCTCTCTCTCTCTCTCTTTCGGTTTCATAGATAGTACTGTGTTATTATCATAGATCTTGGGAAATATATAGATGTGGGTAATACGGAATCCTGCCAGAGTCTCTCTCTCTCTCTCTCTCTCTCTCTCTCTAAATTCATCTATCTAGTTTTTTCCTTCCCTCAGTCACAAACATAAACCTTTGGACTTATGTTATAATATTAATAAACAACTAACCACTCGTCCTATCTTACGTAGAAACACAGGCATTTGGTCCCATCTACGTGCATGCAACAATATGCAGTAAATATGCCTCGCTGTCGAATTTCTCCAAAGTTCCAGAGGTCCTTTATTCCTCACAACGCTGGATTATGGAACACCCTCCCTATTGGGGATGTCCAGCAAGTGGAACTTCTTCAGAAGTTCAAGGGAAGATGTAATGCTACCCAAATATATTTATCTTTGTATTTTGATTCATTTATTTTATCAATTTGTTAATGAAGTTTTTCTTTTATATTACCTGATCTCTTCTTTCTGTATTACTGTAATAATAATAATAATAATAATAATAATAATAATAATAATAATAATAATAATAATAAAATAATAGTAATAATAATAATAATGATAATAATAGTAATAATAATAATAATAATAATAATAATAATAATAATAATAATAATAATAATAATAATAAATACCATCAGCTTCCTCAAAAATACAATGCGCAACTGGAATACAATACTTACAAGCTCTGGAATAAGACTAGCAGAGGTTAATATCTGGAGAGGGCTCCACCAGACTCACTGTCCCCACTACTCTTCGTAGTAGCCATGATTCCCATGACTAAAGTACTACAGAAGATGGATGCCGTACAACTCAACAAAAGAAGCAACAGAATCAACCATCTGATGTTCATGGACGACATCAAGCTGTATGGTAAGAGCATCAAGGAAATAGATACCCTAATCCAGTCTGTAAGGATTGTATCTGGGGACATCAAGATGGAGTTTGGAATAGAAAAATGTGCCTTAGTCAACATAAAAAGGGGCAAAGTAACGAGAACCGAAGGGATAAAGCTACCAGATGGGAGCAACATCAAACACATAGATGAGACTGGATACAAATAAATACCTGGAAATAATGGAAGGAGGGGATATAAAACACCAAGAGATGAAGGACACGATCAGGAAAGAATATATGGAGAGACTCAAGGCGATACTCAAGTCAAAACTCAACGCCGGAAATATGATAAAAAGCCATAAAACACATGGGCAGTGCCAGTAATCAGATACAGTGCAGGAATAGTGGAATGGACAAAGGCAGAACTCCGCAGCATAGATCAGAAAACCAGGAAACATATGACAATACACAAAGCACTACACCCAAGAGCAAATACGGACAGACTATACATAACACGAAAGGAAGGAGGGAGAGGACTACTAAGTATAGAGGACTGCGTAACATCGAGAACAGAGCACTGGGGCAATATCTGAAAACCAGTGAAGACGAGTGGCTAAAGAGTGCATGGGAAGAAGACTGATAAAAAGTAGACGAAGACCCAGAAAATATAACGAGACAGAAGAAAGACAGACAGACAGAGGACTGGCACAACAAACCAATGCACGGACAATACATGAGACAGACTAAAGAACTGGCCAGCGATGACAATTGGCAATGGTTACAGAGGGGAGAGCTAAAGAAGGAAACTGAAGGAATGATAACAGCGGCACAAGATCAGGCCCTAAGAACCAGGTATGTTCAAAGAACGATAGACGGAAATAATATCTCTCCCATATGTAGGAAGTGCAATACGAAAAATGAAACCATAAACCACATAGCAAGCGGAATCCCCGGCGGCACTTGCACAGAACCAGTACAAAAAGAGGCATGATTCAGTAGCAAAAGCCCTCCACTGGAGCCTGTGCAAGAAACATCAGCTACCTTGCAGTAATAAGTGGTACGAGCACCAACCTGAAGGAGTGATAGAAAACGATCAGGCAAAGATCCTCTGGGGACTATGGTATGAGAACAGATAGGGTGATACGTGTAAATAGACCAGACGTGACGTTGATTGACAAAGTCAAGAAGAAAAGTATCACTCATGATGTCGCAATACCATGGGAACACCAGAGTTGAAGAGAAAGAGAGGGAAAAAAATGGATAAGTATCAAGATCTGAAAATAGAAATAAGAAGGGATATGGGATATGCCAGTGGAAATCGTACCCATAATCATAGGAGCACTAGGCACGATCCCAAGATCCTGAAAAGGAATCTAGAAAAACTAGAGGCTGAAGTAGCTCCAGG
>NC_087216.1:77196136-77204099 GCF_015104395.2 Macrobrachium nipponense | reverse complement strand
ACCGCAAGATTTCGAAAACAGCTTTTACGTGAATCTCATTTTAAGCCAACTATCATTCCCTGAGAGATATTATTAGTCCACGTGTGGACCAATCGCATTTACTTTTCCAGGCTGTTAAGCAGCCTCTTGTAAATAAATAGATGTAAAGTAATTAGCTGAGTTTCTGGCGACCTTTTCCTCTAGAGTAAATGTTCACTTTAAATCCTTTTTACGGTAAGTTCAAGTAATTTACTCTGTTTTTCCCTCAACTATTCCTGTTTATTTAGTATTGGAGCCCTTTCAAGGCCAGGCATCATACGTAACAATATATATATATATATATATATATATATATATATATATATATATATATATATATATATATATATATATGTATATATATATATATATATATATATATATATATATATATATATATATATATATATATATATATATATATATATATATATATATATGTATATATATATGTATATATATATATATATATATATATATATATATATATATATATATATATATATATATATATATATATATATATATAGTATATATGAACGGAGAAAGCAGGCGAGTCAGCCAAAGTGATAAAATGCACAGGGAGCAGGAGCAGGAACAAACATGGCGAAGTATTTTACACTTTATTCCGACGCGTTTCGCATTCAGCAGAATGCATCTTCGGGGCCTTTATGATAAATAAGGACTAATATAAATTAAATTGATTTGAAAATTGTCTATAAATTATTTTAAAAACTAGTTAAAATGAAAACTGAAACTTCACACATAGATAAAAAAATACACTAACAATTGATAAAACAACACGAAAGTTAAAAGCACATACGTTAGTTAAAAGTTCAGATAGAAGTTAAAACAAAAAAACTAAATAAATAAATTAGGAAAAATACAAAGTTAAAAATATTGAGGAACACTGGGGGTCGACCTACCATGGTAAGAGATAAATAAAAACTAAAAGAATGCACACAGAAACATAGGCTTAAGAAAGATACAAGGGGTGGAGGTGGTCTGGTTGTTCAACTGCGGAACAAGTTGTTTAATAAAATGCTCTCCAGGATCAATAGTTCATTTGGGCTGGAGGTTTTTGACCAACAATGATAAAATCCTCATATTTAATATCAACTTTACATTTTTTTGCTATGTTCACGTATACTGGACTGTTCGGGATTTGATATTGAACATCCAGTACGGAAACTAACTCCCTTGTGGCAGTCTATGCGAACCCTCATCATCCTCTGAGAAGAACCCACGTAAGTTCCCAGACTACATCTGGGACAAGAATATTTGTACACTATACCAGAGAACATGAGGGGGCATAAACAATCTTTAAAATTTAAACATGGATTCCAAATGGTTAGTGGATTGACAGGAATGAGTTTTTAACTTTAATGCGCCAAAGTATTTTTGTACGATTTTTGTAAATTCGGCCCTAAAAGAATCATCGTGTAAATAAGGGAATCGGGCATAAAAAGGAGGCTTTGGAACATTAATTTCATTGGTGTTGGTGCAAAACTCTTTATTAGGGACCTTGTAAATAATTCTGTTGACGAGCTTGGTGGGAAAGCAGTTATCCTCAAAATATGCTACAAGAAAGGCAATTTCTTTATGAAATACATGCCAGTTAGACGTAAGGGAGACGCTCTATATACAAGGGTAAAAAATTGAGTTAGATTTAAAATTACTAAAACAAAAGCTAAGAAAATTCGTTCCCAAACCTGTAAATGTCTTTTTCCTAAAAATTGTAGTGTTAAAAACTTACTGTTTTCACGAAATACGTTCTACATCTAAAAACGGAAGACGGTCGTTCATTTCACTTTCAAGGGTAACCTTAATATTTGGGTGATATGAATTAATGAATTCTAGAAATGCATCGCAATCAAAATTACGCCTGAAAAGGGTGAAGGTGTCGTCAACGTATCTTTTATAAAATAAAGGGCGGAAGGAAAGAGGGCACTCGACTTGTATATAAGTTATTGTTTAAAAATAAAGGCGGTGTCCAGCACCGCCATTTCTAAAAGAGACTTAAAGGTAGAACGGTTAAAAATTGTGAAAGTACGAACATCAGGTTGGGGAAATAACTTGTCTAAAATTATGCTAATGGTCTCCCTAACAGGAACATTGGTAAAAAGGGATTCAACATCAAAGCTCGCCATAAATGTATCAGAATCTTGGGGAGTACTGATTCTTTAAAAGATTTTGAATTTCCTCAACCTGATTCGTACTTTCACAATTTTAACCGTTCTACCTTTAAGTCTCTTTCTGTGTACATTCTTTTAGTTTTTATTTGATCTCTTACCATGGTAGGTCGACCCCCATGTTCCTCAAATATTTTTTAACTTTGTATTTTACTAATTTATTTATTTAGTTTTTTGTTTTAACTTTCTATCTGAACTTTTAACTAACGTATGTGCTTTTAACTTCTCGTGTTGTTTTATCAATGTTAGTGTATTTTTTTATCTATGTGTTGAAGTTTTCGGTTTTCATTTTAACTAGTTTTAAAATAATTTTTAGACAATTTTCAAATCAATTTAATTTATATTTGTCATTATTTATCATACAGACACTGAAGATGCATTACTGCTGAATGCGAAACGCGTCGAAATAAAGTGTAAATACTTCGCCATGTTTGTTCCTGCTCCTGCTCCTTGTGCATTTTATCACTTTGGCTGACTCGCCTGCTTCTCCGTTCATATATATACTATATATATATATATAATATATATTAATAGATATTATATATAATACATATATATATATATATCTAGTATATATCTACATCTATCTATCTATCTATCTATCTATCTATCTATCTATATATATATATATATCTATATATATAATATATTAATAATATATATATATATATATATTATATATAATATATATAGATATATATATCACACTATCCACAGGTGAAAATAAGAGACAGGGTGTAGGTTCTGACCGTTTCAGGGGGGCTTTATTTTCAAGCCATTGACAAAGGACTGATACATAGTATTAGAATTCACGAGTATATATCTACAAAGACAGTACTGACGAACATACACACAACCGTTTGAGACTGCAGGTCTACCCACAGGCAGGTGTCAAGGTAAGAGTGGCTTTTCAAAAATCATTTGGCTAAAATTTACAATAAATTCTCAAGGGATACTACCGCTTAGGGTACAAGTCCACACCTGACAGGTGTCAGGGAGGCGGGGTTGAACATCTCATTACCACTACTGCCTTTTTTACTGTGTTTACAAATATAATAATCCTATTTTTCATATATCTCTACAGCCTACCTTAAATTTAAACAGTTTAAAAATTTCTTTTGATATTAAAGGATCAAGTTTATACATTCCATGACTGATGTTCATATTATTGTTGTAACGTTCTTTTATAAAACTAGATTTCAATGATATTCCTTTCCAATGCATTATTAGAACACACCAGCTTTTTTGCCCCTTCCCAGTTAATAGCATGATTGTTCTCACTAACATGTATAAATATACCACTATTTCCCTGTGCATATCTTACACACTGTTTATGTTGTTCTATTCTTTTCCCCGTTTGAACCAATGTAAAAGTTGTCACAAGACTTACACGGGATTTTGTATACACATCCTTCAGCATTGTCGGGGGAGTTCTTAATAAGTACCTGTTTCATTGTTTTATTGTTTTTAAAAACTACATTAACACCGAAATTCTTCATGAGATGTGGGATATCTTTCATATTACTATTATAAGGTAGTACAAGCAAATTTTTGTTGTTATAAGGTTCTTTTTATATTGATACATGGTCTTTTTGCCGCTTTTTAATGCATTGTTTAGTACATTGTCTGGATATTTCAGTTTTTTGCCGGTATTCCGAATCTTATCTATCTCCTCACTATATATTCTGGGCTACATACCCGTAGTGCTCTTAAAAACATAGATTCAAACACTGATCTTTTTACCTTATTGTTTTGTCCAGACTAGAAATGTACATAGGAAGAAATATTAGTAGGTTTTTCTGTAAACACTATACTTAAACCCACTACTATTTCTCTGTATGAGGACATTAAAAAGGTAGGCATTCATCTTTTTCTATTTCCATAGTAAATTTAATTGATGGTACTAATTGGTTTAACCTGGCAAAAAAGCTATTTACATCTTCGTCCCTGGCCATACACAAATTATGTCGTCACATATCTAAACCAAGGTACATTGCGTGGAATTATATTATTTAAAATTTTCTTTTAAAAAAATTCCATATATATTACTTAGCACTGGGGACAGAGGGTTTCCCATTGCATACCAAAATTTTGTGAGTAGAATTTCCATTGAATTCAAGTTACAGCACTTTAACACATAATTTTATTATTTAATTAAGTGCTTTTAGAAAATGGAATATCCAGTTGTTTGTTTTCTAATACTTCCGATAGAAACTCAAATAAAAAAATCATCAATAGGCACTTTGGTGAATAGAGATACTATATCAAAGCTAACAAGTTTCGATTCACTATTAATTTTTACACTATTTAGTTTATCTATCAAGTCCACATTACTCTTAATATTGGCATTAGAGATGTTACCTACCAATGGGTTAAGGATATCCACTAAATATTTCGCTAATTTATAAGATGCGGAACCCACTGAGCTGATAATTGGTCTGGCAGGAAAGTTTGTTTTATGGGTTTTTATCGTACCATACATATACGGTAGCGACGGAGAGGTCACACGCACACCTTCTTGATAAGGCTTCCGTTGCCTTTTAACAGATTTTTCACTTTTTTATTGAAACCACTATTCACACTTTCTATCGGGTTCTTATTTAATTCTTTATAAGTGCTATTATCACCCAAAAGACTTTCCATTTTTTCTATGTATTAATTTTTGTTTAAAATTACTAGGGCACCTGATTTATCTGCTTTTGTCATGTGTATATCTTTATCTTTTTTCACTTCATTGATGGCATTCATAAATCTTTTGGGTACGTTTGTGGTGTCTGACTTTTTCATACTTCCATAAATCACTCCCTTAATTATGTTGACCTCTTCACTAGTTAAATTACTATATTTTTCTAAGTTGCACAATCCTTTTAGTAATTTCTACACTATTTATGCTTCCAGTTGATAGAGCAAAATTTAAATTATAGCCTAAAGCACTGGTTACATTACTATCCAGATGCTTGTTTGATAAATTGACGACACTTTCTGATTGGCGTTGAAAGTCCAGGGGCTTCTTTCGATCAGGAGTTTAATTTTGTTGTCATGTTTACGTTTAAGCTTCTGATACACTTTCTTCCTCATATTCATATAACAATATTCCTGCAGAGAATCTTTTCCAATCCGATGTATTGAAGCTTCAAAATGACGTCTTTTTCTCGATAAATCTTCAAAATTCTTTTTAGTTTCCAATGTCTTAATACTGATATCAGTATTAAGACATTGGAAACTAAAAAGAAAGAAAAAAAAAGAATTATATTTGTAAACATAGTAAAGGGGGCAGTAAGTGGTAATGAGATGTTCAACCCCGCCTCCCTGACACCTGTCAGGGGTGGACTTGTACCCTAACAGCGTAGTATCCCTTGAGAATTTATTGCAAATTTTAGCCAAATGATTTTTGTGAAAGCCACTCCTACCTTGACACCTGCCTGTGGGTGGATCTGCAGTTCTCAAACGGTTGTGTGTATGTTCGTCAGTACTGTCTTTGTAGTATATATACTCGTGAATTTTAATACTGATAAATGAGTCACGTGCTAAAGTGATTATAATCATATATATATATATATATATATATATATATATATATATATATATATATATATATATATATATCATAAATATATATGAATTCCCAATCTATTAGGCCTACCTTAGATTGTATTCATATATTGTCTCCATAACCTTCGGTTCAGTTAATATTTCTTTCAGTCCAGTTTCATATCCAGCCTATACATCTATATATATATATATATATACAGGCAGTCCCGGGTTACGACGGGGGTTCCGTTCTTGAGAAGTCGTGTCGTAACCCGAAAATCGTCGTAAGCCGGAACGACGTTTGGAAATATGTCTTAAACTAATAAAAACCTTACTTGGTAATCCTTTTGGTTACACCTACATGTTGTTTCCTGTAGTTTTATGTACAACCTGGAGTTATTTTCATAAAAAAAATGCTGGTTCTTGAAGGTAAAAACTATTGTAATCCTCTGGTGACACTACATTCTTGAAGTTTTATGTACAACCTGGAGTGATTTTGCCAAATCTTGAGGGCTACAAGAACAGTTGATTACTATTTACGTATCATATAGACTAATTAAAGTAAACGTATCTTTAAAATAGGCTTATATATTAGTATCAACAAAACATTTCCTGGCATGAGTCAGAGGGTGTTTAATGAAACGAACACTTCTCTGTCCTATCTGTTCAGAAAATAAACGTTACAACAATCCCGAGACCATTGTTTCCAAGACGTCTCTCTCTCTCTCTCTCTCTCTCTCTCTCTCTCTCTCTCTCTCTCTCTCTCTGATCAAATTACACTGGAACCTTGACATACGATTGCCCTAATATACGAATGTTTTGAGATACAACAGAAAATTTGCGAAAATATATGCTTTTGGATATACAACGAAATATTTGAGATATGATTTTACGATGTGATAGTTATATAGGCGGCCGATAAATGGCGTTCAGTCTGTTTGTTGGTGCTGCATCGTTAACACTTCGTTGTTTTAGTTTCATTGTATTTGTGCCTATTTTTCGTGTTATTTTGTCTATTTTTATTATTAACCATAGGATCCCAAAGCTAAAGACAAAGCAGGTGATAAGAAAAACCCAAGAAAATTATTTCGATGGAAGCAAAACATGAAATGTCAAAATCCTTCTACAATACTCCACGATCATCAAGCAGAGCTATAAAAACCTTCCAAAAGGCATCATTATTTCTAAACTACGAACAGATTAAAAAATATAAATAAAAATTAGTTTAGCAATATTATTTCATTTGTGTTTATTACGTAGTTATTAGTGTACATACGTAAATAAAAAGAGAGCAAATCATTCCCGGCCACCCTTCCCTACCTCCTCCCCCTGCTGGCCTCACGTCATCTTTCGTTGTGGTAAGTACAATTCCTTTCTTTTTTTTTATTGTGTGTGTTATTACTCGTTTATTTGTGTATAAATTGTGTATATTATATGTAATTTAGCTGTGTTTAGGTGTGGTTTCATAGCGCTAGAACGGATTAATACATATTACATTATTTTAAATGGGAAAAAAAATGCTTTTGAGATACAACTTTTTGTTTTGATATACGACGATGGTAACGGAACAAATTAAATCGTATGTCAAGGTTCCAGTGTACTGGATAATGTCTCTCTTTGGATACTTCGATTTTGCCAAATCTTGAGGGCTACAAGAACAGTTCTATTTACGTATCATATAGACTAATTAAGTAAACGTATGTTTAAATAGGCTTATATTATTAGTATCAACAAAACATTTACTGGCATGAGTCAGAGGCCGTTTAACGAAACGAACACTTCTCTCCTTAACTCGGAGCGTCGGAAGACGCCTCTCTCTCTCTCTCTCTCTCTCTCCTCTCTCTCTCTCTCTCTGATCAAATTACTGGATAATGTCTCTCTTTGGATACTTGGAATTTGCGTTGTAATCTAACCAGAAACTTCGTTTTGTTATTATTACTGGAAACAAGCAATGATTTTTTCATTATTTGCGCTTTTGGACTGTTATATGTAAACTTTGCGCACGCAAGCTAGTATGTAATTCATTCGCTCGGAAACTAGTTCCGCATATGAGGCGTCACTAAAAAACATTGAAAAATACGACATAAAAAGTGTCAAAAATCATCATAACCTCAAAATTTTTGTTGTAATCTAACCAGACACTTATTTTTATTAATATACTGTGCTAAACTATAAAGGATTTTTTATCATAGTATGCGTTTTTTAAAAGCGTCGTTAACTCG
>NC_087216.1:77187085-77188136 GCF_015104395.2 Macrobrachium nipponense | reverse complement strand
TACTCTTCTAGAAAGCATGAGTCCTGGAGCTACTTCAGCCTCTAGTTTTCCAGATTCCTTTTCAGGGATCTTGGGATCGTGCTTATTGTTCCTATGATTATGGGTACGATTTCCACTGGCATTATCCAATATCATTCGTTATTTTCTATTTTCAGGTCTTGATACTTATCCATTTTTTCCCTCTCTTTCTCTTCAACTCTGGTGTCCATATTGTATTGCGACATCAATGAGTGATACTTTCTTCTTGATTTTGTCTATCAACGTCACGTCTGGTCTATTTGCACGTATCACCCCATCTGTTCTGATACCATAGTCCAAGAGGATCTTTCCCTGATCGTTTTCTATCACTCCTTCAGGTTGGTGTTCGTATCACTTATTACTGCAAGGTAGCTGAGTTTTCTTGCACAGGCTCCAGTGGAGGGCTTTTGCTACTGAATCATGCCTCTTTTTATACTGGTTCTGTGCAAGTGCCGGACATTCGCTTGCAATGTGTTTATGGTTTCATTTTTCGTATTGCACTTCCTACATATGGAGGAGATGTTATTTCCATCTATCGTTCTTGGACATATCTGGTACTTAGGGCCTGATTTTGTGCCGCTGTTATCATTCCTTCAGTTTCCTTCTTTAGCTCTCACCTCAGTAGCCATTACCACGTGTCATCGCTGGCTAGTTCTTTAGTCTGTCTCATGTATCGTCCGTGCATTGGTTTGTTATGTCATTCCTCTGTTCTGCTTGTCTTTCTCCTGTCTCTGTATATTTCTGGGTCTTCGTCTACTTTTATCAGTCCTTCTTCCCATGCACTCTTTAGCCACTCGTCTTCAATGGTCTTCATATATTGCCCCAGTGCTCTGTTCTCGATGTTGACGCAGTCCTCTATGCTTATTAGTCCCCTCCCTCCTTCCTTTCGTGTTATGTATAGTCTGTCAGTATTTACTCTTAGGTGTAGTGCTTCGTGTATTGTCATATGTTTCCTCGTTTTTCTGGTCTATGCTACGAAGTTCTGCCTTCGTCCATTCCACTATTCATGCGCTGCATCTGATTACTGGCACTG
>NC_087216.1:77174585-77182085 GCF_015104395.2 Macrobrachium nipponense | reverse complement strand
TCTGTCCGTATTGCTCTTGGGTGTAGTGCTTTGTGTATTGTCATTTGTTCTGGTTTTCTGATCTATGCTGCGGAGTTCTGCCTTCGTCCATTCCACTATTCTGCGCTGTATCTGATTACTGGCACTGCCCATGTGTTTTATGGCTTTTATCATATTTCCTCCATTGAGTTTTGACTTGAGTATCGCCTTGAGTCTCTGCATATATTCTTTCCTGATCGTGTCCTTCATCTCTTGGTGTTTATATCTCCTCCCTTCCATTCCCAGGTATTTGTATCCTGTCTCATCTATGTGTTTGATGTTGCTCCCATCTGGTAGCTTTATCCCTTCAGTTCTCGTTACTTTGCCTTTTTGTATGTTGACTAAGGCGCATTTTTCTATTCCAAACTCCATCCTGATGTCCCCAGATACAATCCTTACAGTCTGGATTAGGGTATCTATTTCCTTGATGCTCTTACCATACAGCTTGATGTCGTCCATGAACATCAGATGGTTGATTTTGTTGCCTCTTTTCTTGAGTTGGTACCCGGCATCCATCTTCTGTAGTACTTTTTGTCATGGGAATCATGGCTACTACGAAGAGTTAGTGGGGACAGTGAGTCGCCCGGAAGATTCCCTCTCCTGATATTAACCTCTGGCTAGTATTATTCCAGAGCTTGTAAGTATTGTATTCCAGTTGTGCATTGTATTTTTGAGGAAGCTGATGGTATTTTCCTCTGCCCCATATATTTTCAGGCATTCTATTTAGCCATGTGTGTGGTATCATGTCGAAGGCTTTCTTATAGTCTATCCATGCCATGCTTAGGTTGGTTTTTCCTTCTCCTACTGTTCTTCATTACCATTTTGTCTATCAGGAGCTGGTCTTTTGTGCCCCTACACTTCCTTCTGCAGCCTTTCTGTTGGTAGGGGATGGTGTTTGTCTCCTCTAGGTAGTTGTATAGCCTTTCACTGATGATACCTGTTAGTAACTTCCACATTATTGGTAGGCAGGTGATAGGCCTGTAGTTACTGGCTATATTTCCCTTACTCTTGTCTTTTGTACTAAGGATGTTCTTCCTGTGGTCATCCATTTGGGTGCTTGGTGATTTGAGATACAATGCTGGAGTTGTTCTGCTATTCGTGGGTGTAGGGCCTTGAAGTTTTTGAGCCAGTATCCATGGACTTCATCGGGACCTGGGGTTTTCCAGTTTGGCATTTTCTTTAGTTGGTGTCTGACTGTGTCTGTCGTGATCTCTGTGAATCTTTGTTTTATTCTCCCTGTTTCTTCTTCTTGACTTCCTGGAGCCATGTTGCATGTTTGTTGTGTGATACCGGATTGCTCCATATGTTTTCCCAGAGTTATTATTATTATTATTATTATTATTATTATTATTATCTCGAATTTAAATGATCTATTAGTGATGATAAGACTCTACCAATATCCATAATCTTAATATCTTGGATATCAGGCAATCGAGATGGAGAAAACTGGGATTTCTCTTAATTTTATTAAATATCATATTAAAATCTGATATCATATCAACTGCCTATCATGGTTCCCTTTCGTCTCTCTCTCTCTCTCTCTCTCTCTCTCTCTCTCTCTCTCTCTCTCGTTTTACAAGAATTATTAAATGTTGAGATTTTACCGATCAAATGATAGTATTAAGGTATATATGGTATGTATATAATGTGTAGATATACCAAATATATACATGCATGTGTACGTATTTATATATATATATATATATATATTATATTATATATATATATATATATATAATGTTTGTACCTGTGAGTGCTCCTGTATGTATCAGTGAATGTTGAGTGCTTGTGCATGTTCAGAATAAGAATGGAGAGAGAGAGAGAGAGAGAGAGAGAGAGAGAGAGAGAGAGTTGGGGGCGGGGGGGGGTGGGGGGGGGGGGGGGGGGGCGGTTGGTTGAGCATGTACAAGGTTGTTATCAGTCCAAACAACTGATCTACGACTAACCTACCCCTACCCACCCACCCACCCCTGGTGTGTACCAGTGCGCTGGTCAGACTAGCAGCCAGCATCCCAATGAATAATTTTGCACTTCTCTTAGGGATTCGAACGTGCTTCCTGACTTTGCCGGACAATCTCCCTTTCCATGATTTAGTCATGAGCTGAAACATCTACCAACACAGTTATGCTATACTCGACGAAGAGCATAAAGACTGGGATAGAGAGAGGAGGAGGAGGAGGAGGAGGAGGAGTAAGTAAGGAAGGCAGTGGGTATTAAGGAAGAAAGACAAAGATCGAAAATCGTGGAATGATTAGAGAGAGAGAGAGAGAGAGAGAGAGAGAGAGAGAGAGAGAGAGAGAGAGAGAATCGTAGGTTATCAGACTGAGAAAGAGATTGGGAAAGGAATAACCCAGGAATGCTTGTTTGACAGAGAGAGAGAGAGAGAGAGAGAGAGAGAGAGAGATCTAATCCCAGAAAAACGTTACATGTATATCTTCGCTTCGAGGACTTGCCTGGTGGGGAGCGGAAGATCCAAAGAGAGAGAGAGAGAGAGAGAGAGAGAGAGAGGTGAAATCCTCTCAGCCAAGGCTTCTTACCCAGAGGGCAAAGGACGTGTGCGTGTGTGTGTGTATGTGTGTGTTAATCTTTCGCCTTCTTCGGAATCCTTCGAAGACCTTTACCTGCTCCCTGGAGCTAAACCTTCGCCCTCCAGACCTCAGTCAATTCTTCTTCTTCTTCTTCTTCTTCTTCAGATCAGAACATCAGAATCTAAATCGCTTCGATCGAGGCCCGGAGCCTACGTTTCTTTTATAATATTTTTATTTTTTATTTTTTCGGTTTTTTAAGAGTTTTTTTTTTTATTCGAAGGAATGAAATTCTGGACAAATAATTTTTGCAATATGTTTTTTTTATGAAAGATATTTTTTATAGTTTTTCTAATCAAATGAAATGTTGTATAAGTTATTTCTAGCGTCGTTGTTCTATTTCATTTAATTTTGCATTGGATGTAATCTGTTTATATATAATTCACGCACTTATGTATATATATAAACATGTATATATTTTTTATATATATGTAAATTATATCTATAGCTATATATTATATACTATATATATCTTTTTTATGAATATATATATTATATATATATATATATATATGTATATATATATATATATATATATATATATATATATATATATATATATATATATATATATATATATATATATATGTATGTTATGTTATGTATGTATGGTGTGTGTGTATGTGTGTGTGTGTGTGTACATGTGTGCAGCTGTGAGTGTGCGATAAGTAAAATAGATTGCATCCAATGGAAAATATCCCCCGTTTTTTCTATTTCTCTTTTTAACTACTTTCCTATTACTTCTTCCGTCCATTAACGTAGAATCTCGGTCGACTAATCTTAAAAGCTCCTTTTGAAGGCTCCAAAGATACGGCAGGAAGAAAAGGGGTGGGGGTGGGGGTGTAGGGGGGAAGAGCGCGGCAGCTAGGGTTTGTAGGGGCCCCTCTGTCACTAAATTTTATGTTAGGTAATTAATGGACTTTTCCTGAATAGCTCTCCTATTCATTTGAGACTGTCAAAAAAAAAAAAAAAAAAAAAGAAGACCATTACGTGTACAACCAACGCCAGGGTTATAAACGTTAATACAGGATGTTCATAAAGTCCCAGTACCATTACAAGTATATATTGCTTGTAATGGTACTGGGACTTTATGGACATGTATTATTTTTGTTTTTTGAGAAAAAACTCTGTCCAGATTTTTGGACTGAAGATGAACGGAGGGAAAGGTTCGAAAGCTTTTATAAAGTGTGCATAAATTATACATACGAACTTTTAACATTATTATTGTAGACCCCTTGAGAAACATTTTATTATTATTATTATTATTATTATTATTATTATTATTATTTATTATTATTATTAGTTAGTAGTAGTAGTAGTAGTAGTAGTAGTAGTAGTATTATCATTATTATTATTATTATTATTATTAGTATTATTATTAACTATTTTACTCTGATTCTTTTTCTTTATTACTCTGGTTTATTATTATTATTATTATTATTATTATTATTATTATTATTATTATTATTATTATTATTATTATTATTATTATTATTATTCAGAAGAATATGAACCCTATTCATATGGAACAAGCCCACCAAAGGGGCCACTGACTTGAAATTCAAGCTTCCAAAGAATATCATGGTGTTCATTAGGAAGAAGTAAGAGGAAATGAAGAAAGAAGAGATCCCACTTATTAAAAAAATGAAAAAAAATATGAATGAATATATTAAAAAACAGATAAAAATGTCTTAAAGATGTACGAGGCCTCAAAATAACAGTTTCAAATTCCTTTTACCACTTACATGACAAAACTAAAAGTAGACATCTCCACCGTAAGATAACACGATCATCTTGGAAGACGTAGTTACCTCATTGCCTGATCTCCCGGCGGGAACACACACATAAGCCGAACACTTACGTAGACGTCCTATAAATCTTCAGAACTGTCCTTTTCCATTAGCCAGACCTTTCCAGACCGTTCCACGCTGCGTCAGTTCCAGTCTCTCGGACATTTTCCCTTCCATTTAACTCGCAGGCATTAATTTTTGTTTTTTCACTCTCATGTCTCTTTATTTTTTACTTTCTAAATGTCCTTCTGCTACTTTTAAGATGATATCTTCCCTGGATTGTCCTCTTAAAGGAGGGAGAGAGAGAGAGAGAGAGAGAGAGAGAGTTGGTCGTGGTGGCAGGACTGACAAGCGTTGTGAGATTTCTTATGGTTGATAATATTAACTTTCTCGGGCTGAGGTGGCTGTTTTTGGATTTGGATGGCAGTATATATATATATATATATATATATATATATATATATATATATATATATATATATATATATACATATATATATACATATATATATATACATATTGTATATATAATACAAATATATATATATATATATATATATATATATATATATAATATATATATATATATATATATATATATATATATATATATATATATCAATAGAGGGATCCACAGTAATATCCTTGTTTATCTAGATATAATATGTTTATACAAAGCTTAAAGCTTTCGTCCATCCTCCTGTGGACTTGATCACTAAGCAAATGAGACATGTATTGGTGAAGAATTCCAAATAAACATAAACAAACAGACAAAGAACATTAACAAGGTTAAAAAAATTCGAAACAAGTCATTGGGTCGTTTGCCTTTCCATAATTCGCTGTGATCTACGAGGCGGGACAAAGCGCCGGTCTTCTTCCTGAATGACATCTTGACGGTCGTTAACCAAAAAGGTGGTTTGTAGATTAGGCTCTCTAACGGGCGAAGGATGGTTATTTACATTATCAGATTGAAGGAGGCTGTACACATTTCTGAAGTTCTTTATTCTGGCCCTTTTGCAAATTTCTTCACTCAAAAGTAAATTGTTCTGTATGCCAGTATTCCCCTCAAAAGTGTCATTCAAAGTGATGAGAGCTCCTTCCACAATTCTCCTAGTGGTCCTATCCGCACTCTTATAAATAACTTTCCCTCCTTGAAGTCGATGGCATGATCGGAATCCCAAGTATGCTTGGCAATGGCGCTGTAAACGTTGCCCAAACGGCAAGCTGCAACATGTTCACGTTTCCTCTGGTCCAGAAGAACGACCGCTTTCACCATATAGCATTGTCACAATTTTTACATCCTATAGCATAGACTCCAACATCGGTGTTTGGTTTTTCTGTAACTGTTTTGATAATTTTATTTTTAAGAGTATTAGGGTATTGAAAAACTACGCTATACCCATGTCTTTCTTTTCTAAGATTATTGGAAACTTTTTCAGGTCATGATTATAAGGAAGGAAGGCATTTAAAATTAGCAGTCGAACAGCGTTCCCTTGGATTATAAAAACATACTTCTGGCTCTAGAAAGACATCTGTCGATAAAAAACTTGGGGTAACATAACTTTTTGAAACTCGTAGTCAAGAATTGAATTTCCTGGTCAATGAAACTAGGGTCACAAACTCGAAAAGCTCTAAAAAACAAATTCGTCAGAACGTTGCGTTTGATTTTCTCGTCATGATATGAATAAAAATGTATGTACGTATTTGGTGTGAGTACTTTTCCTGAAACAGAGAATTTAAAAGAACTTATTTACGTCGTCCCTGTGAACAACCAAGTCTAAAAATGGCAGACGCTTGTCGACTTCCCTTTCCACTGTAAAACGTGATGGATGGAAGAAAACTATTCGTTGTAAAAGAAGCTGATCAAAACTTTCGGTATCGTCCTTAAAAACAATAAAAATATCGTCAACATATCTTACCATATAAAAGGTTTCAAATCATCTGGAAGTTTGTCCACAAAAAGTATTTCAAAAAATTCCATACAAAGATTAGCTAAAACAGGCGACAACGAGGATCCCATAGCAACCCCTGCTTTTTGTTGATAGAAATCTCCTTCAAACTCAAATATGGTGGATTCTACACATGTCTTTATAAGCTCACAAAACTTATTAATATGAATAGGTGGCGTGAATTTCCTTCTTCGGCAATTTTGACCAAATTAGCTAGAACAAAATCAAGAGGCACATTAGTGAATAAGGAGACGATGTCCAGACTATACATAATTCCATCCAATTTTTACCCATAATTCTATCCATGAAATCAAGATTATGTTTAAGATGGGAGCTAGATATATTACCCACTAAGTCACCCAAAACCTCCGCCAACCAAGAGGAAAATCAAAGAGCCTGAGGAGTATTGCAGGTTTGCTACAATGGGCCTCAAAGGGATGCCCTCCTTGGATTGCTCAGCGACGCTAATACTTACCCAAGATTTCTGTCGCTCCGTCCATTTCCTGACATTCAGTCCACGTTTAACAAGAAAATTAAGGACATTATAAAAGTAACATCACCAGAAATGAAAGAGGGTTATTCTCAGTAAATTGACCAAGAAAACTACCCTCGTTTAGTTATTTTTATGGTATTCCAAAAAATCCACAAGGAGGGCATCCCTTTGAGGCCCATTGTAGCAAACTGCAATACTCCTCAGGCTGATTTGACCTCTTGGTTGGCGGAGGTTTGGGTGACTAGTGGGTAATATATCTAGCTCCCATCTTAAACATAATCTTGATTTCATGGATAGAATTATGGGTAAAAATTTGGATGGAATTATGTATAGTCTGGAACATCGTCTCCTTATTCCACTAATGTGCCTCTTGATTTTGTTCTAGCTAATTTGGTCAAAATTGCCGAAGAAGGAAAATTCACGCCACCTATTCATATTAATAAGTTTTTGTGAGCTTATAAAGACGTGTGTAGAATCCACCATATTTGAGGTTGAAGGAGATTTCTATCAACAAAAAGCAGGGGTTGCTATGGGATCCTCGTTGTCGCCTGTTTTAGCTAATCTTTGTATGGAATTTTTTGAAATACTTTTTGTGGACAAAACTCCAGATGATTTGAAACCTTTTATATGGGTCAAGATATGTTGACGATATTTTTATTGTTTTT
>NC_087216.1:77139254-77169085 GCF_015104395.2 Macrobrachium nipponense | reverse complement strand
TACTCTTCTAGAAAGCATGAGTCCTGGAGCTACTTCAGCCTCTAGTTTTTCCAGATTCCTTTTTTCAGGGATCTTGGGATCGTTGCTTATTGTTCCATATGATTATGGGTGGGTCCGATTTCCACTGGCAATATCCCATATCATTCGTTAGTTTCTATTTTCAGGTCTTGGATACTTATCCATTTTTCCCATCTCCTTTCTCTTCAACTTCTGGTGTCCTATTGTATTGCCGATATCAATGAGGTGATACTTTCTTCTTGATTTTGTCCTATCAACGTCACGGTCCTGGGTCTTTTATTTGCACGTAATCACCCCATCCCTGCTTTTCTTGATACCATCGTCCAAGAGGATCTTTGTCCTTGATCGTTTTCTATCACTCCTTCAGGCGTTGGTGTTCGTATCCAATTATTACTGCAAAGGTAGCTGATGTTTCTTGCAACAGGCTCCAGTGGAGGTGCTTTTTGCTACTGAATCATGACCTCTTTTTAATACTGGGTTCTGTGCAAGTGCCGGACATTCGCTTGCAATGGGGTTTGTTTATGGGTTTCATTTTTCGTATTGCACTTCCTACATATGGGAGAGATGTTATTTCCAATCTATCGTTCTTTGGACATATCTGGTACTTAGGGCCTGATTTTGTGCCGCTGTTATCATTCCTTCAGGTTTTCCTTACTTTTAGCTCTCACCTTCAGTTAGCCCATTACCACGTGGTTCCAATCGCCTGGCTAGTTCTTTAGTCGTGATCTCAATGTATCGTTCCGTTTGGACATTGGTTTTGTTTATGTCATTTCCTTTCTGTTCTGCTTGTCTTCTCCTGTTCTCTGTATATTTCTGGGTCTTTCGTCTACTTTTATCAGTCCTTCTTCCCCATGCACTCTTGAGCCACTCCTCTTCAACTGGTCTTCACATATTGGCCCCAGTGCTCTGGTTCCTCGATGTTGATGCAGTCCTCTAATGCTTATTAGTCCCCTTCCCTCCTTCCTTTTCGTGTTTATGTATAGTCTGTCTGTTTTGTTTTCTCCTTTGGGTCTTGTAGTGCTTCGGTGTAATTGTCATATGTTTCCATCGTTTTTCTGGTCTATG
Organism: Macrobrachium nipponense; assembly: GCF_015104395.2. Lineage (NCBI taxonomy): Eukaryota > Metazoa > Arthropoda > Malacostraca > Decapoda > Palaemonidae > Macrobrachium > Macrobrachium nipponense. The sequence continues at coordinate 77,168,002 of NC_087216.1, read as the reverse complement.
CTACGAAGTTTCTGCCTTCGTTCCATTCCAACTATTATCAATATGCGCTGCTGCCTCTGAGTTACTAGGCCACTGCCCAATGTGTTTATGGCTTTTATCATAGTTTCTGGCATTGAGTTTTGAGTTGAGTTATCGCCTTTGAATCTCTGCATATATTTTGTTTCCTGATTCGTGTCCATTCATCTCTTGATGTTTATATCCCCCCTTCCTTCCATTATTCCCAGGTATTGTTATTTTTTTCCCTCCCGTCTTCATTCTATGTGTTTGATGTTGTTCCCATCTGGTAGGCTTTTATCCCTTCAGTCTTTTTGTTACTTTGCCCCTTTGTGTATGTTGACTAAGGGCACATTTTTCTATTCCAAACCCTCCTCCCTGATGTCCCCGAGATACAAATCCTTACAGTCTGGGATAGGGTATCTATTTCCGTTGATGCTCTTACCCATACTGTTGATGTCGTACATGCAAAGCATCAGATGGTTAATCAGTTGCCTTTTTTTTTGAGTTTTAGTACCCCAGCATCCAATCTTCTGTAAAGTACTTTTTGTCATGGGAAATCATGGCTAGTACGAAGATTAGTGGGCGGACAGTTGAAGTCGCCCTGGAAGATCCCTCTCCTGATATTAACCTCTGCTAGTCCTTATTCCAGAGCTTGTAAGTATTTTATTTCCAGTTGGCCGCATTGTATTTTTCTGAGGAAGCTGATAGTTGTTTTCCTCTGCCCCAATATATTTTCACAGGCATTCTATTAGCCATGTGTGTGGTATCATGGTCGAAGGCTTTCTTATAGTCTTATCGATGCCATGATTGGCTTAGGGTTGAGTTTTCCTTTTCTTACTGTTCTTCAATTAACCATTTTTTCTCTATTAAGGAGATGGGTCTTTTGTGACCCCATTAAAACACTTCCTTCTGGCATCGGTTCTGGTTGGTGGGGATAGGTGTTTTTTGTCCTCCTTTAGGTAGTTTCATAAAACTTGCGCTGATGATACCTTAGTTAAGTTTCCAATTTCCCCATTATTTGGTAGGGCAGGTGATAGGCCTGTAGTTACTGGCTATATTTCCCTTTCCTTACTTATCTTGTTTCTTTCTGGACTAATGGATGTTTCTTACTGTTGGTCATCCATTTGGGGAGCATGGTGATTTATGTGATACAATGCTGGAGTTGTTCTGCATATTCGTGGGTTGTAGGGCCTTTGAAAGTTTTTTGGGAGACCAGTATCCATGGGACGTTCATCGGGTACCTGGGGCTTTCCGTTTGGCATTTTCTTTAGTTGGTGTCTGACTGGGTGCCTGCCCTGATGTCCAGGTGAATCTTTTGCTTTATTATTCTGCCCATATTTCTTCAGCCTTGGACTTTCTGGCTGGATCCATGTTGCATGTTTGTTGTGTTGATACCGGATTGGCTCCATAATGTTTTCCCAAGAGGTCTCTTTACTTGGTTCGGCTTCAGGATTTCTTGGTGGTTGTCCTTCCCCTCTTAAGTTGGCTGGTATAGTCCTTTTCTGGTTTGGTCCCGCAATCGTTTGTTCTGTTGGTATCCCTTATTCCTGTTGTCATGGTGCCGTTTGGATCGTTATGTGCCTTTGGCCTTAAGCCTCCTGTTTTTACATCTTCTATTGTGTTTTTGTTTTTAGTTCCCTTCCGTTCTCGTGTACTTTGTATTTTCCCGTTGAGTTTCCTCCCTTGTTTTTCTTGCGTTCTTAGCCTTTTTTCTGTGCCAATCTCATTTCAGTTTGTACTTCAAGTCAGATCTCATTCACTATGATTTATGCTTTTCTATGGCGCCTTTTGCCAAGGAGATTGCTGCGGTTTTTGGTTTCTGTTAACGTTGGTTGTGCTGGTGGTGTTGGTGTTTCGTTATCCCCATTTGTTTTCTGCTGAACAATCTTTCTTGCTCCTGCATATTGTCAAGTTATTTGTTTGCTGTAATAAACAATTTTTTTTGGGTGGTGTGTATTAGTCTTCATTATTTCAATTGGACCTCAACTTGTTTTTCTCCCTTAATTTGTTGGTGTTTGGTAGGCGTTTCCATGGAGGGGATCTTTGTTCTCTCTGTATTCTTAGCTTCATACCATTGTATAATCTTTTCTACCCATTCCGTCCTGTCCTGTTTTAATTTACGTCGGTGTTTCTTCGTATGTCGTTGTTTTGATACCTCATCATCCCTGTCGTTCTTGCTGTGGCATCGTCGTGGCTCAGTTCGTCTTGTAAATTCGTTGCCCGTTTGTGTAATTTCCCATTTTCCAATTCCGAGTTATTATTATTATTATTATTTTTCTATTATTATTAGTTAATTATTATTATTATTATTCTTATTATTATTATTCCAAAGAAGATGAAAAAAAAAAAACCAAAAAAACCTTTACTATGTGAAAACAACGCCACACTCTACCTTTTATTATTATTATTATTATTAATTATTAATTATTTTATTACTTATTATTTATTAGTTTATTTTTTGGTCTATCACACAGTCCTCCAATTCGACTGGGTGGTGGTATTTACAGTGTGGGGTTTCCGGGTTGGGCATCCTGCCTCCCTTCAGGTAGTCCAACACTTTTCTCACTAGGTGCCGTTGTTACTAGGAGCATACTCTTCTGCATATGGCCTGGAGCTACTTCATCCTCTAGTTTTTCTAGATTCATTTTCATGGGTCTTATTATTATTATTATTATTATTATTTTATTATTTTATCATTATTATTATTCTTATTATTATTATTATTATTAAGTTATTCTTAATTATGCAGAAGATTGAACCCAACTATTTCACATGGCGAAACAAACCCCCACCGCAGTTTGTCACTGAATATAAACTGAAAGCGTACAAAGAATATTGTTGGTGATTTCATTAGGAAGAAAGTAAGAGGAGGTATGTACATTTTATTCGCAAAAATTGGTCTTAATTTTGTTAATTTTTTTTTTCCCCCCTAAAAAAAAATGATATGCTAATATCTTCCATAACTGACTGGCAGTTTATTCTGTAATACCCTAAGGATAAAACCGCCAACATAGCACACCATGGGCAGCATTTATTTTTTTTTTGGTTGGAATACTTTGTGGCGTGACTTAAAATGGTGGTTAGTCAAAAATATAACCAGTGTTTTATCCTATTTGCTTCTATATGATATATCTATATTATGTGTAGTAATATATGTAGTTATATATATATAATCTATATATTCTAATATTATAATATGTAGAATAGTATTGTATAATATATATATATAATATATATTATTATGTTATATAATTTATATATTATATTTTTTTTTTTTTTTTTATATATATAATATATATATATAATATATATATATATAATATAATATATAGTATATATATATATTCTAATATAATCTATTTATATATTTACGCAACCAGGATTTTTCGTTCCATTTTCAATCCTAAGTGACCGTTTTTTGATTAAAATATTCAAGTTCCGTTCGAAACCCCAATAATCAACGACACAGTTAGTTAAAATATGCAACAAATAACAACTACCGGGAGTTATCCTGGTGGACCCTTGTGTTGATTTGTCATAACTCTGGGCTAACCTTAACCTTCTAAATTAAATTTTAAAACCAATGAGGCTAGAGGGCGTAAATCTGGTTATGCTTGATGATTGGAGGGTTAGATGATCAACGTACCAATAAAGTGCGGACGGAACAGACCGCAAAAAGTAAAAAATCTCCGTTCAAACCAGCCCAGACCTTTATTGGCCCCGTCCAACACACGAAGCCGAGCTTTTGCTCGACCTAACTTTTGTTCGATATTGAACGTCAGAAGCGGAGAAACCGCAGCAAAAGTTGTCTGACTTCTCTCGCATTTTCTTTTCCCGCTTCTGACGTTCACAATCGGACAAAGTTCGTCGACCTAAAGATCGACCGTGTGGGAATGGGGCCTAAAATAAGCATCTCAGCTTGAACTAGGAAACGGCCTGGTATAATGAATAGAATTGATTCTAACCATTTATCGTGGCGAACCCTAACCAAGTGAGTTTTCACGCGAACTGAAGAGTCTAAGGTGCGAAGGGTCGTCTATGAGGTCGATTCCTAATTCCGCCTTTCCAAGGACCTGACTTCACTAACTGGCAAAGTCAAGGATTGAAAACAATCCCACGATGAGCCGTCTGATATAATGAGGATTGCCTGCGACCATTTTGTTCCCAGTAAGATTATTTACATATTGACCTTCTCGAAGAGTTCGCTGGTGGTCTTCCTATTAATTCATTATTATTTACGGGAAAAACTCTCTATCACAAGAGTATCTCATAATTTTTGTTCTAAAAGGTCCAAACATAATACAAAGTGTTAAAAAGTCCGTGTATAACTTTTTGAAAGACTTTACAGAAATAGCTTTCGAAACCCTTCCCTGGGAAGGGTTCGAAAGTCTTTCTGGTAAAGTCTTTAAAATTTTGATACCGGACCTTTTTACACTTTGCTATTATTGTGGACCCGTTTAGAACATTATTATTGTATTATTTAGTTATTAATTAATTAGTTATTATTTAGTTATTATTATCATTAGTTTATTATCTCGAATTTAAATGTCCTATTAGTGATTGAAATAAGACTCTACCAATATCCAATACTTTCTTAAATATCTTGGATATCAGGCAATCGAGGGATGGAAAAGAAAACTGGGATTTTCTCTTAAATTTTATTAAATATCATATTAAAATCTGATATCATATCAAACTGCTATTACATGGTTTCCCTTTCGTCTCTCCTCTCTCTCTCGTCTTCTCTCCTTCTCTCTCGCTCCTCCTCTCCTCTCTCCTCATTCGTTTTAAACAAGAATTATTAAATGTTGAAGATTTACCGTCAAATGATAGTATAAGGTAATATATGGTATTGTATAATGTGTTAGTAAGTCTACCAAAAATATATACATGCTGGTGTTAACGTATTTAAGAATTTATAATTATATATATATAATATAATATATATATATAATATATAATTCTTATATAATGTTTGTTTACCTGTGAGTGCTCCTGTGTGTATCACGTGATGTTGAGTGCTTGTTTGTGCATGTTCAAAGCATAAGAATGGAGGAGAGAGAGAGGAGACGAGAGCGAGAGGAGAGGCAGAGAGTGAGAGACGAGAGGAAGAGAGGTAGGGGGTCGGGGGGGGGGGGGGGAGGGGGGGGGCGGTTTGGTTGATCATGTCCAAGGGTTGTTTGATCTAGTCCAAACAACTTGATCTAGCGAACTAAGACCTAACCCCATACCCACCCACCGTCCCAAACCCCTGGTGTACCCAGTGGCGCTGGTCAGACTAAGCAGCCAGCATCCCAATGAATAATTTTGCACTTCTCTTAGGGGATTCGAACGTGTGGCGTTCCTGGACTTTGCCGCGGGACAATCTCCCACTTTCCATGATTTAGTCCATGCGCTGAACATCTACCAACACAGTTATGCTAGTTGACTCCGACGAAGAGCATAAAGACCTCGGGATAGAGAGGGATGGAGGGGAGGAGGATGGAGGGAGGGAGTAAGTAAGGAAGGCAGTGGGTGATTAAAGGAAGAAAAAGGGACAAAGGAATCGAAAAGTCGTGGAATGATTAGAGGAGAGAGCGAGAAGGGCGAGGAGAGTCGAGAGAGAGAGAGAGAGGAGAGAGAGAGAGAGAATCGGTAGGTTATCAGACTGAGAAAGAGATTGGGAAAGGAATAACCCAGGAATGCTTGTTTTGGACAGAGAGAGAGAAGAGAGGAGAGAGAGAGACGACAGGCGAGAGAGAGAGAGAAGAAGAGAGATGAGAGAGATCTAATCCCAGAAAAACGTTTTACATTGTATATCTTCGCTTTCGAGGACTTGACCGTGGTGGGGAGCGGTGAAGATCCAAAGAGAGAGAGAGAGGAGAGAGAAGAGAGAGGAGGTGAAATCCTCCCTCTCAGCCAAGGCTTCTTACCCCAGCGAGGGCAAAGGACACGTGTTCGTGGGGTGTTTGGTGTGTTGTGTGTGTTAATTTTCTTTCGCCTTCTTCGGAATCCTTCGAAGACCTTTAACCTGGATCCCCTGGAGCTCAAAACCTTCGCCCTCCAGACCTCAGTTCAATTTCTTCTTCTTCTTCTTCTTCTTCTTCTTCAGGATCAGAACATCAGAAATCTAAATCGCTTCGATCGAGGCCCGGAGCCTACGTTTCTTTATAATAGTTTTATTTTTTATTTTTTCTGGTTTTTTAAGGAGTTTTTTTTTATTCGAATGGAAATGAAATTCCTGGACAAAATAAATTTTTGCAATATGTTTTTTTTTGTTTTTTATGAAAGATATTTTTTATAGTTTTTCTAATCAAATGAAATGTTGTTAATAAGTTATTTCTAAGCGTCGGTTGTTCTATTTCATTTTAATTTTTGCGTTGGATGTAAATCTGTTTTCATATATCCATTCACTGCACTTGTATATATATATAATAATCTAATATATATTATATATTATATAAACACATGTAATATATTTTTTGTAATCTATTATTTGCTTAAAAGTATACTATAGCTTATAAACTTCTATAACTATATATTATCTTTTTATGGAATATTATAATCTAAATATATATATTATATATTATATATCTATAGTATTATTATATGTATTATATGTATATATATTTATTCTATATATATTAGAATAATTATATTATAGTATATATGTGATGTATGTATTTGTATGTATGTGTGTGTGTATGTGTGTGTGTGTGGTGTAACCATGTGTTGCAGCTCGTGAGTGTGGCGATAAGTTAAAAATATATTGCATCCAATGGAAAATATCCCCGTTTTTCTATTTCTCCTTTTTAAACATACTTTCCTATTACTTGCTTCCGTCCATTAACGTTAAAGAATCTCGGTCCGACTAATCTTAAAAGCTCCTTTTGAAGGCTCCAAAGAGTACGGCAGGAAGAAAGGGGGGGGGGGGGGGGGTTGGGGCGGGGGGGGTAGGGGGAAGCCGCGGGCATCTAGGGTTGTAGGGGCCCCTCTGATCTGCTAAATTTAATGCTTAGGTTAAATTAATGGACTTTTATTCCTGAATAGCTCTCCTATTCATTTGAGACCTGTCAAAAAAAAAAAAAAAAAAAAAAAAAAAAACAAAAAAAAAAAAAAGACCATTGGCGTGTTACAAACCAACGACCCGTGGTTTATAAACGCTAATACAGGATGTTCATAAAGTCCCAGTACCATTACAAGTATAAGATTGCTTGTAATGGTACTGGGACTTTAATGGACAGCCCAGTATTATTTTTGTTTTTTGAGAAAAAACTCTTTGTCCAGAATTTTTGGACTGAAGATGAACGGCAGGGAAAGGGAAATGTTCGAAAGCTTTTTATAAAGGGGGTGTGCATAAAAATTTTATACATACGAAACACATTTTAACATTATTATTGTAGACCCCATTAGAACATTTTATTATTATTTTTATTATTATTTTATTATTATTATTATTATTGATTTTATTATTATTGATTATTAGTATTAGTCGTAGTAGAATAAGCAGTTAGTAGTAGTAGTAGTATTATCATTATTATTTATTATTCTTTTTAGTATTATTTGATTAACTTATTTTGTACTCTGAGTTCTTTTTCTTTATTTACTGCTGGTTTATTTATTTATGATTATTATTTATTATTATTATTATTTATTAATTATTTATTCAAGAAGAATATGAAACCCCTATTCATATGGAACAAGCCCACCAAACACAGGGGCCACTGACTTGAAATTGCAACGCTTCCAAAGCAGAATTATCATGGGTGTCATTGAGGAAGAAGTAAGAGGAAATGAAGGAAAAGAAGAGATCCCCCACTTATTAAAAAAAATGAAAAAAAATTATGAATGAATATAGTTGAAAAAAACAGATAAAAATGTCTTAAAGAGTGTGAGGCCTCAAAATAAACAGTTTCAAATTCCCTTTTAACCACTTACATGACAAAACTAAAAGTAAGACATCTCCACCGCTAAGATAACACGATCATCTTGGCAAGACCGTTAGTTACCTCATTGCCCTGATCTCCCGGCGGGAACACACAACATAAGCCGAACACTTACCGGTAGACCGTCCTCTAAGTCTTCAGAACCCTGTCCTTTTCCATTTTGCCCGACCTTTTGTTAGTATACCTTTCCAGGTAACCGCGTTCCACGCTGCGTCAGTTCCGAGTTCTCTCGGTACATTTTCCCTTCCATTTAAACTCGCAGGCATTAATTTTTTTTTTTGTTTGTTCACTCTCATGGTCTCTTTTAGTTTTTACTTTCTAAATGTCCTTTTCTGCTACCTTTTAAGATGATTATCTTCCCTGGATTTGTACCTCTTAAACGGGGGAGGGAGAGAAGAGAGAGGAGACGAGAGAGGAGAGAGCGAGAGAGAGTTGGTCGGGTGGTGGCCAGGACTGACCGAAGCGTTGTGAGGATTTCTTATGGGTTGAAATAATTAATTACTTTCTCGGGCTGATGGTGGGACTGTTGGATTTGGATGGCAGATCATTATATATATATATATATATTATATGTATTTATTATATATAAACCTGAGATATTATACTAATATATTTATATATATATTATAATGTATTATATATATATATGTGTTATATATATATATATATAATATATTATTCCATCTTGTATAATACAAATAATATCTATCATATATATAGTTATATATATTATATATATTATATATATATGATATACACCCCATTATATTATATATTATATATATAATACTATCATATTATAATAACAATATTGGTATAAATACAAATATATATATATATTATTATCATAATATTATATATTATATAATATATATATTAATATATATATTATTATATAGAGAGAGAGAGAAGAGAGAGAAGAGTAAGATGAGAGAGAGCGAGAATTAACCAGTACAAGTCTTCAAAAGGTCGTTTGTCCATAATAGTTGGACTGGTTGAATCCAAAATGAAAACCACTTGCCACGTAAACCCTTCCCACGATTTATTTGCCCTTCTTCAAGGCAATCTTCCAACGGGACAAATTTATTTCTTGGAGTAAATTGTTTTGTTTTGGATTATATATATAGTATACTATATATATATATGTAGTATTTATATAGAGTATTATATATATATAATATATAGATATAATTATAGATGATTATATATATTATATTATGATATATATTAATATATATAATTAAATTATTATATACCACATTATATGTATATATAAACCAACAAACGGTATTAACAGTGCTCACGAATCCTAATTTAACATGCAAACATACTTATAATTTATTTTGGTTCCAATTCCAATTCTTTGAATAAGCAGTAAGGGACCACGAAACGCATTCAGGATCTGGATTTCTCCACTTGGGAAAAAAACCATGCGGTCGTTAGCGAATGGACCGGGCCATGAACTAGCAACTCATTTAGTCAAGTAAGAAATATGAGGGGAGAAGTTTTGGGCTGTCATAAAATACCATCGGTTTAGGGAACAAACGGGAAAGATTCTCTCTCTCATTCTCTCTTCTTCTCTCTCTCTTCGACCGTTTCTGTTCCTTCAACCTATGTCGTTCATAAAAGCTCTAGCTCTCTCTTTCCTCTCTTTTCTTTCCACTAAAATCGTATTCAGAACTTACCAACAATTAGTACATCATTCTATCTCTCTCTCTCTCCTCTCCCTCCCTCTTTCTATCGGTTCCGTTTGTCCAACCTTTATGTCGTTCATGACATCTCTCTCTCTCCTCTCTCTCGTCTCTCTCTCTCTCTCATTCATTTACATCCTTCCCAAAAATCCTTAAAATCAGTAATCAGAAGAACTTACAACCGTTAAACATCATCATTCATCATCTCCTCTCTCTTCTCTCTCTCGCTCTATTTTATGTCTCTCCTCTCTCTTTCTCTATATGCACTCACCAAAATCGTATTCAGATCTTATAGTGGACATTGACATTAACCCTCTCTCTTCTCCTCTCCCTCTCTCTTTTCTCTTTTCCTCTCTCTCTTCTCTTGTCTATTTTGTATGCTCTCTCTTCCTCTCTTTCTCTTTACATCCCCTCACCAAAATCGTTATTCAGATCTTATTCAGTGAATTATTACTCTCTCTCTCCTCTCTCTCTTTCTCTCCTCCTCTCCGCCTGAGGGCACGCTATAGCGGCCGTGGCAAGTGAATCTTCCAACTTCGTGTTATGGAGGTCCCAAAATCAATCAAATAATGTTTGAGGGGTGGGAAATATTGTTCTATCGGCGATTCTTATTATTATTGCAGCTGTTTTCTGTATTGTTTATCAGCATCGGTGGAAAGAAATGACTAAACATCTGTTCAGGATCTTTTTTTTGTGCTTTTTTTAAAACATTCGCTGGTTTGGTTTTTTGGTTTTTGTTTTTTTTGTTTTTTTTTAAATCAAATGTTTTGTCCAGGTCTTTGTTCACATCGTTATTATTTAAAGAGCTCTCGGTGTTTGGTAGTATAAGAAAAATAGAAGAGCTCATGAAATGGATAAAGGAGGGGTAATTAGGCAAACAATGAAAATGTTTTATGAGAATTAGAGAAGTGGGATACATCCTTTATTTAAGTTGAATATTATATATATATATATATCTATATATTATAGGATATATATTATATATATATATATAATAATATTATATTATAATAGATCCCATTTGTCTCACCAACCGTTTACCAGAGAATGGTTGATGTCTCGGAATCCAGAACTCTAAATAATAAGGACCTTCCTCCTGGAATTCTGGAATAAGCTGCTCACCGCAACATGGCGTTGGATGAAAATGCGCAAAAGAAACAGAGATTCCGTGACAAGAAACTGCTCACCAAAAGCAATTTTTTTTTGTTTTCCAAAGAAACTGGTACTTCTTTCTGGAATGGAATGCCCATTCCGGACCTTCTTACCTGGCGTGAAATGTGGTTCCAGAAGAACGGTGTTCTGGAAATGCATGGTAAGGCAGAAGAGGTGGGGCTTCTCAAGAAATCGATTTATTTAAAAAAAATCTTATGCTTTTGGGTCAATGGGCCTCAGTACAATATTTGGTGTTTTGGTTTCCAGGATTAGCTGTAATGACAGAAGACTGGAAATGGACCTCTCACTGGAAAGAAAATTTACTGTTTATTATTGTTATTATTCCGGCAAGATGAGCCCTATTTCAAATCTGGAACAACAGCCCACCAAAGGAGCCCATTTACTGAGAAATTCAAGCTTCCAAAAGAATATTATGGTGCTATTCATTAGGGAGGTAAGGGAAGGTAAAGGGGAATACAGTAACTGGAATTCCAAGAAGTTCAAACGGAAGCGTGCAATCATTACAACCCATCAGTATTCCCCTTACCTTTTGATGCAATTTTTAGTGTTTTCATCTTATTTTTGATTTCATTTTTTTTTTTTATTTTTTTTAGTTTAGAGGGATCTCATCTTTCTGTTTCCCTTTACCTCCTCTACTTGTTCCTAATGAACACCTTAATATTCTTTGGTAGTTTGTTCCATATCAATAAGGTTAATCTTCTGATTAATAACAACAACAATAATAATAAAAATATATTCTTTGGAAGCTTGAATTCAGTCAGTGGCCCCTTTCCGGTGGGCTGGTTCCATATGAATAGGTTTCATCTTCTCAATAATAATAATAATAATAATAATAATAATAATAATAATAATAATAATAATAATAATAATAATAATAACGCCGAAACCCATAAACTCCCCATTCCCCAACCCCCAAACCCTCAACCTTCACAAACATCTAACCTCCCTATGGGCCTACCTCCCCCTCCCCCAAACCGTTCATCATTTTTGGTGTCAACCCACCAACCAAACCTAACCCCGATTCCCACCCACCCCCACTAATATCCACCCCACCAATGGTCCTGACCCTCCCCTAATACTTTTGTGCCAACCCCACTGATATCCTTTTCTGGAATGGATTCCATGACTGATCTCCTCTCTGAAATGGATTCCAGACACTGATATCCTTTTCTCGGAATGGATTCAAAGGCTGATATCCTCTCTGATGGATTCCAGACACTGATATCCTTTTCTGGAATGGATTCCAGCCACTGATATCCTCTCTGAATGGATTCAAGGCACTGATATCCTTTTCTGGAATGGATTCCAGGGATTGATATCCTTTTCTGGAATGGAGTCCAGAGACTGATATCCTTTTCTGGAATGGATTCCAAACGCTGATATCCTTCTCTGGAATGGATTCCAGACACCGATATCCTTTTCTGGAATGGATTCCAACACTGATACCTTTCCTAGATTGAATTCCAGACAGAGATATCCTTTTCTGGAATGGATTCCAGACACTGCCTTTGCTGAAATGGATTCCAGACACTGATATCCTTTTCTGGAATGGATTCCAGACACTGATATCCTTAGCTGGAATGGATTCCAAAAACTGATATCCTTTTCCAGAATGGGTTCCTGACACTTACACTCATTCTGGAATGGATTCCTGACAGTGATATCCTTTTCAGGAATGACCTGAGCACAAAAAGAGATTCCTCTGGAAAGAATGGCGTTCCAGATAAGAGTCACCTGGAACGAAATTACCACCGAAAGCATCCATTCTGCTGGAAGGAATTATTAGAGAGAGAGAGAGAGAGAGAGAGAGAGAGAAGGCGAAACGGGCAGAGTCATTACCATCTCAATGGGAGGGAAAAAGTGAGGAAAGGAGAAAGTGAGGAAACTAGGAAGTGAGGAAAGTAGGAGGAAAGGTGATATACCTCCTTCCTTTTCTCGCATTAAAGGCATCCGAGCGATTGGGATTTGAAGGATCTTTCATCTCCAAGGTTGTCAGTACATTTGCCAATACACTTCATCATTCCGTAATGTCTTAGTAGTATTGTTTTGTAATAATTTCTGCTTACTCGGGGAATAACCCTTCAGACTACTTTGTTGTTATTGATGTCTGAAAAAGGTATTTCGCGTTGAGTGAAAGATAGAGGAATTTTAGGATAGGACATTTATGATTTATTTATTAGAATGATAATGTAAAACATAAATAATGTGCATGTTGAACAGTACAGAATAATTATTTCTAATAAAATATAGAGTATTTATTTTGATTTTCGTTGGTGAAGCAACACTCTATTTAACCATAGATATTAGCACGTGCCCCAAGGGCTGGTGGTCGGATCACGCCTCTTTTTTGTAGATAAACATCTTACCTATTATTTGGAACTAATGAATAAAGTACTGGAAAGAAATATCTTTCACAGTAATTTCTGCGCCTTTCAATTCGAATCTTCCATCTTGAAGGTTGCCGGTACATTTGCCAATACACTCAATCATTCCATAATGTCTTCGTAATATGGTTTTGTAATTATTTGTTAAACAGTTTTTAGAAAGGCGCTGATCTCAAAATTTGTAAAAAACGAACCAATCGTTTATTATTGCGTTGTTATAATGTCTTTTTCATATCACAAAAAATATTTCCTGCCGTTTATATTCACACACGTACAGAAATATTTACCAATTAGGGTTTTATTTCTTTTGAACGTTTTTGAGATACGATTTTTGGGCTGAAAAGTCGCGGTACATTAAAATCTTCTTCTAATTTCTTCAATATGACAATTATTATTGTTATCCTGTGCATGTGTATTCAATGCCATTTTTTTATCTGACTTCGCCTTCCTTTTTATTCCTTTTAAATAACATAAGACTAATTAGTCTTCTTAAGTTATTTAACATTTCACATCTGGTTTTCTAAATTTATCTGTTTACTTTTATTACGATCTCCTGGATCATTCAGGTAAGAAATTACAAGCACACTTTTATCTATTCTCGCTGTGTGTTCCTTTCATTTGTTTTTTTTATTTATCTATTCTCTCTCTGTGTATTCCTTTCATTTTTTTTTCATTATTTCCTCATTCCTTTGCGTAAGAATTTTGATGCGCACTTTTAGCTACAACCGCTATCCACTTTTCACTTGTATCTTCACTTTGGCTATATGACCGTGATCGACCTCTTTCCAAAATATATATAAAACAAGAAAATCAACATGAATAACTACTGGCAAAATAAGAACAGAGAAAAATCTATATACAAAAAATATATCCTCAAAAAGTGCCTGGGGGTTGCATCAATCTTCAAGACAGGTTGCGGCGCTCGGAACAGGATGTAGAATGATTGATTGATGTAGAAGAATGAGGAAGAGGCAGGGAATGGAGTAGAAGAAGAAAGGAGACATAGACCTATAGAGAAGAGAGAGAGAGAGAGAGAGAGAGAGAGAGAGAGAGAGAGAGAGAGAGAGAGAGAGAGAATGATTATTCAAAGTCCGGTCAGTGATAATTGGGTTATATCGTGATCCACTGACATTCACCTTAGGCCCGAAAAGGTGATTATTTTTATTATCATTATTATTACAAGGGTTATAAGAGAGTGTCGTGGATATATATTTATACACACACACACACACTCACACACACACACATATATATATATATATAATATATATATATATATATATATATATATATAGTATATATATATATATGTATATATATATATATATATATATATATATATATATACATACATATATATATATATATATATATATATATATATATATATATATATATATATATATTATATATATATATATATATATATATATATATATATATATATATATATATATATATATATATATATATATATATATATACTATATATATATATATATGCATACATATAAATATATATATATATATATATATATATATATATATATATATATATATGAATAATTATCACATCGAACCGTGATCCATTTATATATCAATTCAAGCTTACAAATGTCCTTTAATATCTAAATTCACTTTACCTCCCAAATGATATATTTTCATATATGTACCGAAGGGGAATTTTTTAATTGATAATAATTTCGTCCCCCCATGGGATCGAACCACCGTCCAAGTGGACGGGGACGAAATCAGGACGGTCAGTGACGTTATCCAATCAGCCAACAGAGACGCTATAAGTTCATATCGATTCTGACCTTACAAATCACCCTCGATCTGGATGCATTCGTATTAGAATCGATATGAACCCCGTCTACCATGTTGGCCAATTCGAGCGTTTGACAGAACGTAGCCTTTTGTTATGAATAATTATCACATCGAACCGTGATCCATTTATATATCAATTTCAAGCTACAAATGTCCTTTAATATCTAAATTCACTTTACCTCCCAAATGATATATTTTCATATATGTACCGAAGGGGAATTTTTTAATTGATAATAATTTCGTCCCCCCATGGGATCGAACCACCGTCCAAGTGGACGGGGACGAAATCAGGACGGTCAGTGACGCTATCCAATCAGCCAACAGAGACGCTATAAGTTCATATCGATTCTGACCTTACAAATCTCGATCTGAGCATTCGTATAGAATCGATATGAAAACGTTCATCACCCTCGATCTGGTATGCATTTCGTTACCATGTTGGCCAATTCGAGCGTTTGACAGAAACGTAGCCTTTTGTTATGAATAATTATCACATCGAACCGTGATCCATTTATATATCAATTCAAGCTACAAATGGTCCTTTAATATCTAATTCACTTTACCTCCCAAATGATATATTTTCATATATGTACCGAAGGGGAATTTTTTAATTGATAATAATTTCGTCCCCCCATGGGATCGAACCACCGTCCAAGTGGACGGGGACGAAATCAGGACGGTCAGTGACGCTATCCAATCAGCCAACAGAGACGCTATAAGTTCATATCGATTCTGACCTTACAAATCACCCTCGATCTGGATGCATTCGTAATTAGAATCGATATGAAACCCCGTCTACCATGTTGGCCATTCGAGCGTTTGACAGAACGTAGCCTTTTGTTATGAATAATTATCACATCGAACCGTGATCCATTTATATATCAATTCAAGCTACAAATGTCCTTTAATATCTAATTCACTTTACCTCCCAAATGATATATTTTCATATATGTACCGAAGGGGAATTTTTTAATTGATAATAATTTCGTCCCCCATGGGATCGAACCACCGTCCAAGTGGACGGGGACGAAATCAGGACGGTCAGTGACGCTATCCAATCAGCCAACAGAGACGCTATAAGTTCATATCGATTTCTGACCTTACAAATCACCCCTCGATCTGGATGCATTCGTAATTAGAATCGATATGAAACCCCGTCTACCATGTTGGCCAATTCGAGCACAGAGATTTCCATGTGCGAAACGTTTCTCAGAATAAATTTTATGTTTTAATAATTTTATCATGGACATCCCCTGGAGGTATTATATGTGTATTCACTGACCTGCTATATATATATATATGTATATATATATATAGATATATATATATATATATATATATATATATATATATATATCTATATCTATCTATCTATCTATATATGTATTATATCTATCTAAATATCTATATTCTATCTATATATATCTATATATAGTATCTATATACTATATATATACATATATATATATAATATATCTATCTATATATATATATATATATATATCTATCTATATATCTAATATCTTTATATATATCTATCTATATCTCTATATCTATATATCTATATATCTATATCTATATCTATATCTATACCATATCTATATACTATATATGAAATATATATAGTGAATATACATAATGAATAATAGAATAATAATATATATATAAATATATAGTATATATATATACTCATAGAACAAACGCATTATAATAATAGTGAATATATTATTATTTCATAATAATAATAAATAATAATAATATAATATATCATTATTTGTATTATTATTATTATCAGTGAAATAATACTTATCATATTATATCTTCCTTATATTAATGAATAATAATAATGATAATAATATAATAATAATAATAATAATAATAATAATAATCATAATAATAATAATCTAATAATAACAATAATAATAATAATAATCATTATTATCATTATTATTATTTTTTGATTATTATTATATAAAATAACAATGATAATTAATAATAAATAATAATAATAATAATAATAATAATAATAATAATAATAATAATATTCATCTCTATTTTCCGAATAGCGGCTTTTTGCGTGCTATTTAAACAGTCAAAATTGGTGTTTATATTTGAATTTTACAGATAAACTATGATACCGTCATCAAAGTCATTAACGATTCTCTCTCTCTCTCTCTTCTCTCTCTCTCTCTCTCTCTCTCTCCAGACGAAAGCTCGCTTGCTTCAAGAAAAGAGAGAGAGAGAGAGAGCCAGACCTTACCTTACTACAGACCTTACAGTTCGTTCGGGTTGCCCCAGGTCCCTCAGTGTGAGGCACCTCTAATGTCTCCAGAGAGTTGCTAGTACATCTTCCGGATATTTTGCATCTTCCAATCGTGGATGGTCTGGGATGCAGTTTAGATATTTTGTCGAGCTTATTCTTAAACACATCTAAGCTCACTCCTGATATATTCCTCAGATGAGCTGGCAACGCATTGAATAGACGCTGCATTATCGATGCTGGTGCGTAGTGATTAATGTCCTGTGTGCTTTCCTTATTTTTCCTGGTATAGTTTTGGGCACTATTAAATCTACCTTTGCTTGCTCTTTCTGATATTTTTAGTTCAATGATATTTTTCTGTTATTCCTTCATACTGTTTTCCATGCCTGAATTATCATGTAGCGTTCTCTTCTCCTTTCTCTAGACTATATAATTTTAAGGATTGTAGTCTTTCCGAGTAGTCAAGGTCCTTAACTTCTCTATTCTAGCTGTAAAGGACCTTTGTACACTCTCTATTTGTGCAATATCCTTTTGATAGTGTGGGTACCATATCATATTGCAATATTCAAGTGGACTACGAACATATGTTTTATAAAGCATAATCATGTGTTCAACTTTTCTTGTTTTGAAGTGCCGTAACAACATTCCTATTTTTGCTTTACATTTTGCCAAAAGAATTGCTATTTGATCATTGCATAAACATGTTCCTATTCATCATCACACCAAGGTATTTAACTGCTTCCTTATTGTGATTGTCTCATTATTAGGTCCCCTATATGCATATAGCTTTCCTTCTCTGTCTCCATATTATTGATTCAAATTTATCAGAGTTAAATACCATCCTATTTTCCTCTGCCCAATCATATACTTTGTTAAGGTCTCTTGTAGAGCATTCCTATCTTCATCACAAGTAAGTCTCTACTTATTCTTGTGTCATCAGCGAAACTACTCACTACCGAATCCTTAACATTACTGTCTATGTCTTCAATCATAATAACAAACAGTATTGCAGCTAACACCGTACCTTGTGGCACACCAGATATTACCTTGGTTTCATCCGATTTCTCATCGTTTGCAATAACTATCTGTTTCTGTTGTGTAAAAAATTCTTTTAACCATCTTCCTACTTTATCTACGATATTGCGTTTTCTAATTTTCTTTGCTAATTAATTATTATGGTCTACTTTGTCAAAAGCTTTTGCAAAGTCTAGATAAACCACATCTGTTTCATTTCCGCTTTTCATATTTTTGAATATGTTCTCACGGTGGACTAACAGTTGGGTTTGTGTACTTTTTCCGGGTACGAAACCGTGTTGTCCTATATTAAACAATTATTTTTTATTAAATGTTTCATAATATTTTTTCTTCATTACCCTTTCATACACTTTCATAATATGTGATGTTAGACTCACAGGCCTATAATTACTTGCCTCTAGTCTTGATCCACTTTTGAAAGTAGTCGTGATATATGCTAATTTGTGCTCATCATAAATCTTGCCTGTATCTACACTTTGTCTTAATAATATTGCAAGTGGCTTTGGCGATAGAATGAACTACTTTCTTTAACAAAATAGCAGGGACTCCATCAGGCCCTGCAGCAGCTCCATTTTTAATTTCATTAATTGCCTGCACAATATCAGCTTCATTAATTTCTATGGTCAGCTAAATATTCACTATTTTCGTCCCTTACTTCTATATCATTATCTTCATTATCTATTCTAGGGGTGAATTCTCTCTTATATCGTTCTGCCAGTATGTTGCAAATTTCCTTTTTTTCATCGTTAATCTCCCTTCAATTCTCAGAGGCCTATTTCTATTCTTCTTTTATTCATCTTCTTCGCATATGAGTATAATAGTTTGGGGTTTTGCTTGATATTTAATAGGGTTTTTTCTTCCAAGTCCCGTTTTTTTGCATTTTCTTTTGATTGTATAATCTTTTGTTCTACATTTTCTATCTTACTTTTAGTTCTATAACTTTCCATGCATTTTTTTCTTTTGCAAGACCTTTTTTCCACTTTCTGATTTTCTGGAACAAGATCCTTCTGTCTCTTGGTATGCATGAATGATGTTTACTTTTCTTCTTCGGTATATATTTATCCACTATTTTCTCTAATATTTTATATAATATCTCCGTATTTACCCTTAGTCATCACTTACGAAAATGTTATCCCAATCTTTGTTTAATTCTTCATTTATTTCTGACCATTTTATATTTTTACTGTAGAAGTTGTATTTTCCATATCCTTCCCACTTTTTCATTTCTTGCTTATCCTTGTTTTCACTTGCTTTGGAATGAACTGTTAATTCTATGACATTATGGTCTGAAATACTCGCATTATAAACATATTATTTCTTTAACATAATTCATCTCGTTCACAAATACTAGGTCTAAAGTATTTTCCTTTCTTGTTGGCAGGTGATTTATTTGTTGAATGTTGTATTCTAGTAGCATATCTAATAGCTTTTCGAATTGCTCTTATCTTCTGCACTACTATTACTCTCTTTTTTATATGTATAGTACAACCACATCTCCTATTCGTTTTTTCCATTCTACGAAAGGAAAGTTGAAGTCACCAGATAGGAGAATAGTCCCAGTCCTTGTGATTTCTACATATATCAATCCAATTTTTCAATTATTAAGTCAAACTCTTTAGTATTAGGAGGTCTATATATTACTATGTTCATTAATTTTTCAGATTAAACAAATTCTACCGCTATTAGTTCACATTCTGAGTTACTATATTTCTCATATATTTTTCCTTGTTTTTTGTCTTTCCCATATATTGCGGTTCCCCCTTGATTCCTATTTTTTCTATCTGATCTATAAGTTTTGGAACCCTTTTATTTGATCATCATTCCCAGCTCTTGGGAATACAGGTTTCACTTATATTCATTATATCTATTTTCTTTCAATTTGGGTTAGTTCTTCTAAGTACTCTATTTTTCTTTTTGAGTTACTCGTAACTAAACCCTGCGCATTCATCACTATGATGGTTTGCGTGTTTTCTCCTTCATTTATATTGGTAGTAATAAGGATTTTCCCATGTCTCCTTTTCCTGTTCTGGTATGTTGTTGTTTTTCTTTTTTTTCATTTCATCATTCTGACATTAAAAAATCCAACTTTTCCATAATATTTAATCTTCCTTCATCATAATTATTCATTTTGTGTCTGAATCTGCAATTTTCTCGTTTTCTGCATAAATCCTCTTTTTTTTGTATAATAAATACAGTTATTATCTCTTTGAGTAGAATTTTGGAGCTGATGCTTTGAAATTTTTGCTGACACCCCCTCTGCATATCTCATTGGTGGTTTGCTTTTATTCTCTTTACCTGATATTCTTGATTTCTCTCTTTATTTGTTTTCTTTATTTTGATTTTATTACTTGGTTGGTTATTTATTTGATTATGATTCATGGCTACAGGGTGCATATATTTGCATTTTTTGTCGAACTTACATCCTTTTCCTTCTTTTAGGTTTTTGCATATTTTTGGATGCAGATCTCTGCAATCATCCCCATAGCCATCTAGGTATGCATTTACCATATATTTCATAGTTGTGACTACCTTAGGATGTTTGTAGTAACATCTTTCTCCAAATCTGCAATTCCCTCTTTTCAAAAGGTTGCAGATTTTGTCTTTCTTGTCTATTTTTTTCCTCTTTCCCGTCATTGTGTAGATCTGGGTAGAGCCTCTTCGGGATTTGCTTTTCTGTTGTCATATCGTAATTTATTTTCTTCATAGGTATGCTGCTTTATTGCCTCATATGTAGTATCAATGAGTATCTCTGCATCCATACTTTTATCTTGTTCTTTGTTTTCCTTATTTTTTTCTGTCATTTCATTTTTGTTTACTTCTCTTCCGTTTTCATCTTCTTCTTCTTCTTCTTCCTCTTCCTCTTCTTCTTCATCCTCAACTATTTGTACATTCAATCTTGAGAGAGAGAGAAAATCGTTAATGACTTTGTTGACTATGGTATCATAGTTTAACTGTAAAATTCAAATATATACACCAATTTTGACTGTATTTGATCATGATCTCTATAGGCGCTCTACTAGCCTATTTAAATAGCACGCAAAAAGCCGCTATTGGGAAAATAGAGAAGAATCTCTACAAGTGTAACGCTGCTGAAGCAGCCATTACTTTTAATAAAGTATGCTTGAGAGAGGGTCTGCTTCCTAAATAATAATAATAATAATAATAATAATAATAATAATAATAATAATAATAATAATAAGATTATTATTATTATATTATAATATAGTAAAAATAATTATTATTATTGTTGTTGTCCCCAACTCTGATCTCTAACTTGCACGTACAAGAAAAATAATTGCAGAATCTTTTCTTTATGTTTTTTTTTTTGTTCACAGCCAGTGAGGAGACTTACATCTCTCCCATCATTCCTTTCTCCGGGACAAAATAGCGCCGCCAATTTCTTGAAAGCTTTGGTGGTCATCAGGTCATAGTTTATGGCCGGATCCCCAGAGCATGACCTTGCCATAACCTTCCCATTTGGTAAATCCTTCGAAGGGTGGGGGGAGGGGGAGGGGTGTGTTTGTGTGTGAGTGTGTGTCCTATAATGGGGAGACTTCTCTTTCATTGGGATTTGGGGAATTACCTTAATGGGATTTTCTTTATTTCTTTTGTTATGATGTGTTTTTTTTATATAGGTATTTACCAGGATATCTTGAGGTACTAAGTCATTCCAGCTTCTTAGGTTATGTGTTTTTTTAATAGGCATTTTTCCAGGATATCTTGAGGTACTAAGTCATTCCAGCTTCTTAGGTTATGTGTTTTTTTAATAGGCATTTTTCCAGGGATATCTGAGGTACTAGTCATTCCAGCTTCTTAGGTTATGTGTTTTTTTAATAGGCATTTTTCCAGGATATCTTGACGAGGAGTAACTAGTCATTCCAACTTCTTGTTAGGTTATGTGTTTTTAAATAGTTATTTTTCCAGGATATCTTGAGGTGTATTAACAGGTTCAGCTCTTAGGTTATGTAATCCAGCTTTTTATGCATTTTTCCAGGATATCTTGAGGTACTAAGTCATTCCAACTTCTTAGGTTATGTGTTTTTTTAATAGGCATTTTTCCAGGATATCTTGAGGTCGCACGCTTTACTAAGTCATTTTTTTTCCTATTAGGTATCAAGGATTTTATCTTGAGGTATAAGTCATCCAAGCTTAGTTAGGTATCGTGTTTTTTTATAGGCATTTCCAGATCTTGAGGTACTAAGTCATTCCAGCTCCTTAGGTTATGTGAATTTTTTAAATAGGCATTTTTTCCAGCATATCTTGCGGTACTAAGGTCATTCCCAGCTTCTTAAGGTTATGCGTTTTTTTTAAAAAGTATTTTTCCAGGATATCTTGAGGTATTAAGTTCCAATTCCAGCTTCTTAGGCTATGCGTTTTTTTAATAGCATTTTTAGGTATCTTGAGGTACTAAGTCATTCCAGCTTCTTAGGTTATGCGTTTTTTAAATAGGTATTTTTCCAGGATATCTTGAGGTATTAAGTCATTCCAGCTTCTTAGGCTATGCGTTTTTTAATAGGCATTTTTTCCAGATAGCTTGGAGGTACTAAGGTCATTCCAGCTCTTCGGTTTTTATGGTTGTGTGTTTTTAAATAGGTATTTTTCCAGGATATCTTGAGGTATTAAGTCATTCCAGCTTCTTAGGTTATGTGTTTTTAAATACGTATTTTTCCAAAATTTCTTGAGGTACTAAGTCCTTCCAGCTTCTTAGGTTATGCGTGTTTTAAATAGGTATTTTTCCAGGATATATTGAGGTATTAGGTCACTCCAGCTGCTATGGCGTTTATGCGTTTTTAAATATGGTATTTTTCCAGGACTATCTTGACAGGTATAGGTCCTTCCAACTTCTTTAGGTTATGTGTTTTTAAATAGGCATTTTTCCAGGATATCTTGAGGTACTAAGTCATTCCAGCTGCTTAGGTTTATGCGTTTTTTAAATAGGTATTTTTCCAGGATATCTTGAGGTATTAAGTCATTCCAGCTTCTTAGGTTATGTGTTTTTAAATAGGCATTTTTCCAGGATATCTTGAGGTACTAAGTCATTCCAGCTTCTTGAGCTATGATGTATTTCTATATAGATATTTTCCAGGAGTTTCTGAGGTACTAACGTAATAATCTTAACTTCATCATCAATAATAAATACATTATCATAATCTTATTATTATTATAAGGAAACAAATTTCCCTTACATTAAACGGTGTAAGACAAAACAATAATTTTTAAGAAAGGTTTTCCCGAGTTAAAATGTCCACATTCATAAATGAACAGCGAGTCTGTATTGGAAAAAGGATAACTTTATCGCTATCATTTAACAGTAACCAACTTCCGATCCTCACTTTGGGAACGGCGGGGAGGTATAACCCTTTTGGAAACTTCAACATGAGATGCTTATGCATCGAACCTTTGGGCAGAACACACCACACCTTCTTCTTTAAGCTATCGACCATACCTGCTAAATATGGACCACAGGTAAGACACATCTCCCTCTCTCTCTTCTCTCTCTCTGTCGCTCCAAGTAGCTCCAAGTAACGTAGTTTGCATCTAAAATTCGACTCTCTCTCTCTCTCTCTCTCTCTCTCTCTCTCTCTCTCTCTCTCTCTCTCTCTCCAAGTTACGCAATTGCTTCTAGAATTCGACAATCTCTCTCTCTCTCTCTCTCTCTCTCTCTCTCTCTCTCTCTCTCTCTCTCTGTCTATCTATCTATCTATCTCTCCAAATTACGTAGATTGCTTCTAGAATTAGACTCCCTCTCTCGCCCTCGCTCTCTCTCTCTCTCTCTCTCTCTCTGGCTCTATCTCTCATCTCTCTCCTCTCTCTCCCCAAGTTATTAACGCAATTGCTTCTGGAATTCGACTCTCTCTCTCTCTCTCTCTCTCTCTCTCTCTCTCTCTCCCTTCCTAACTACTGTGGTCATAACTTGAAGCCCAATTTTCTATGAATATAAATAGGTACTTGTCTGGTATTTTCTTTTCTTTCTGCTCAGATGCCGTTTTTGAAATTCCTTCTGAAATGTTTGAACACTAACTTAAAGTCATAACTGTCATAAAAAAATGAGATAATACACATTTTCTTTACCTGCCAATATCTTCATTAAATGTTTTCTCGACTAATTGTTCATATGGTTTAATGCACCAATGCAAATGAAAGTTCAAGAAACCTAAGTGTTTACTGTATATATATATATATATATATATATATATATATATATATATATATATATATATATATATAATATTATATATCATATATATATTATATATATATATATATATATATATATATATACATTATAGATTGAGTATATATTATTCAGAAGAGGAACCCTATTCATATGGAACAAGCCCACCAAAGGGGCCACTGACTTTAAATTCAAGCTTCCAAAGAATATTAAGGTGTTCCATAAGAAGAAGTAAGAGGAAGTATTTGGGACGTCCATAGGTTGTAAACATTATATTCTTAACGTCAATGAAAGAGGGCTAAAACCTATGGTGAAATATGTCCTTGTTTCACCAATGAAAATGAAAATAGATGCCATATATTTTATTAAAGATAATTTTTCTGTGCTGTTTAACACGCACATAAATTACTTTTTACATTTTTACTCTAATAAATAAATCATAAATATCCTATCCTGAAATACCCCTATCTTTATCTCAACTCCAAACACCTTTTTCAGACATTTTTAAGGTTTCATATCCTGAATCGACAAAGAAGATTCTTGATGGATATCCGTTTATCCAGATAAAGGATCCATAATTAAAGTGATTATTGTTGTTAGAGTCAAAGTCAAATTATGCGCCGCATATAAGTGATTGACGTTTGAGTGACGCAGAGACTCGCTTGCTCAAACAGGGTGAATCTATCTTTCACCATTAGAGTACATTAACACGTATGTTTCGTCCCCATAGGCCTCTGATGTTTGCCTTTGACGAACAAATCAAAAGGAGAGAGAGAGAGAGAGAGAGAGAGAGAGAGTCATTACTTACTGTCTCTGTGATGTCTAAAGTTCGTTGAATTACAAAGTATAGAAAGAGAGAGAGGAGAGAGAGAGAGAGAGAGAGAGAGAGAGAGAGTCATTACTTACTGTCTCGGGATGTCTAAAAGTTCGTGAATTAAAAACGATAGAAAGGAGAGAGAGGAGAGAGAGGAGAAGAGAGAGGAGAGAGAGGAGGAGGAGTCAACTTAACTATCTTGAGATGTTCAAAGTTTGTTGAATTAGACAGTACAGACCTTACAGACCTTACATCTTGTTCGGGTTGCCCCAGGTCCATCAGTGTGAGGCACCTCTAATGTCTACCAGAGAGTTGCTAGTGCATCTTCCGGCATATTTTGCATCTTCCAATCTTGGATGGTCTGGGGTGCAGCTTAGATGTTTGTCGAGCTTATTCTTAAACACATCTACGCTCACTCCTGATATATTCATCAGATGAACTGGCAATGCATTGAATAGACGCTGCATTGTCAATGCTGGTGCGTAGTGGATTAATGTCCTGTGTGCTTTCCTTATTTTTCCTGGTATAGTTTTGGGCACTATTAATCTACCTCTGCTTGCTCTTTCTGATATTTTTGGCTCCATGATGTTTGTGGCAATTCCTTCTATCTGTTTCCATGCCTAAATTATCATGTAGCGTTCTCTTCTCCGTTCTAGACTATATAATTTTAAGGATTGTAGTCTTTCCCAGTAGTCAAGATCCTTAACTTCTTCTATTCTAGCTGTAAAGGACCTTTGTACACTCTCTATTTGTGCAATATCCTTTTGATAGTGTGGGTACCATATCATATTGCAATATTCAAGTGGACTACGAACATATGTTTTATAAAGCATAATCATGTGTTCAGCTTTTCTTGTTTTGAAGTGCCGTAACAACATTCCCATTTTTGCTTTACATTTTGCCAATAGAATTGCTATTTAGCATCATTGCATAAACGAGGTGTTCCTAGTTCATCATCAACAGAAGGTCTTTAACTGCTTCCTTATTTGTGATTGTCTCATTATTAGGTCCCCTATATGCATATAGCTTTCCTTCTCTGTCTCCATAATTTATTGATTCAAATTTATCAGAGTTAAATACCATCCAATTTACCTCTGCCCAATCATATACTTTGTTAAGGTCTCTTTGCAGTGCATTTCTAACTTCATCACAAGTAATTTCTCTACTTATTCTTGCGTCATCAGCGAAACTACTCACTACCTAGTCCTTAACATTACTGTGTATGTCTGCAATCATAATAACAAACAGTAATGCAGCTAACACCATACCTTGTGGCACACCAGATATTACCTTAGCTTCATCCGATTTCTCATCGTTTGCAATAACTATCTGTTTTCTGTTGCGCAAAAATTCTTTTAACCATCTTCCTACTTTATTCATTATATTATGTTTTCTCATTTTCTTGGCTAATATATTATGATCTACCTTATCAAAAGCTTTTGCAAAGTCTAGATAAACCACATCTGTTTCATTTCAGCTTTTCATAATTTTGAATATGTTCTCACGGTGGACTAACAGTTGGGTTTGTGTACTTTTTCCGGGTACAAAACCATGTTGTCCTATATTAAACAAATTATTTTTTATTAAATGTTTCATAATATTTTTCTTCATTACCCTTTCATACACTTTCATAATATGTGATGTTAAACTCACCGGCCTATAATTACTTGCCTCTAGTCTTGATTTACTTTTGAAAGTAGGGGTAACATATGCTAATTTGTGCTCATCATAAATCTTGCCTGTATCTACACTTTGTCTTAATAATATTGCAAGTAGTCTTTGCGATAGAATAAACTACTTTCTTTAACAAAATAGTAGGGACACCATAAGGGCCTGCTGCAGCTCCATTTTTAATTTCATTAATAGCCTGCACAATATCAGCTTCATTAATATATATGTCTGCTAAATATTCACTATTTTCATCCCTTACTTCTGTATCATTATCTTCATTATCAATTCTATGGGTGAATTCTCTCTTATATCTTTCTGCCAATATGTTGCATATTTCCTTTTGTTAATCTCCCTTCAATTCTTAGAGGGCCTATTTCTATTCTTCTTTTATCCATCTTTTTCGCATACGAGTAAAATAGTTTGGGGTTTTGCTTCATATTTACTAAGGTTTTTTCTTCCAAGTCCCGTTTTTCATTTTCTTTTGATTGTATAATCTTTTGTTCTGCATTTTCTATCTTACTTTTTAGTTCGATCACTTTCCATGCATTTTTTTCTTTTGCAAGACCTTTTTTCCACTTTCTGATTTTCTGGAACAAGATCCTTCTGTCTCTTGGTATGCATGACTGATCTTTACTTTTCTTCTTCCGTAAATATTTATCCACTATTTTCTCTAATAATTCATATAATATCTCTGTATTTACCTTTATATCATCACTTACGAAAATGTTATCCCAATCTTTGTTTAATTCTTCGTTTATTTCTGACCATTTTATATTTTTACTGTAGAAGTTGTATTTTCCATATCCTTCCCACTTTTTCATTTCTTGCTTATCTCTGTTTTCACTTGCTTTGGAATGGACTGTTAACTTTACGACATTATGGTCTGAAATACTCGCATTATAAACTATCATTTCTTTAACATAATTCACCTCATTCACAAATACTAGGTCTAAAGTATTTTCCTTTCTTGTTGGCAGGTGATTTATGTGTTGAATGTTGTATTCTAGTAGCATATCTAATAGCTTTTCGAATTGCCTCTTATCTTCTGCACTACTATTACTCTCTTTTTTTTATGTATAAACACAACCACAATCTCCTATTCGTTCTTTCCAGTCTACGGAAGGAAAGTTGAAGTCTCCGGATTGGAGAATAATCCAGTCCTTGTGATTTCTAATTATATCATCCAATTTTTCTATTATTGTGTCAAACTGTTCAGCATTAGGGGGTCTATATACTACTATGTTCATTAATTTTTCAGATTCAAATTCTACCGCTATTAGTTCACATTCTGAGTTACTATATTTCTCATATATTTTTCCTTGTTTTTTGTCTTTCCCATATATCGCAGTTCCCCCTTCATTCCTATTTTTTTCTATCTGATCTATAAGTTTGGAATCCTTTTATTTGATCGTCATTACCAGTCTCTTGGGAATATCAGGTTTCACTTGTATTCATTATATCTATTTTCTTTTCAATTTGGGTTAGTTCTTCTAAGTACTCTATTTTTCATTTTGAGTTACTCATAACTAAACCCTGCGCATTCATCACTATGATGGTTTGCGTGTTTTCTCCTTCATTTAATATTGGTAATAATAAGGATTTTCCCATGTCTCTTTCCTGTTCTGGTATGTTGTTCTTTTCTTCATTTCCAGAAAGTCTGACATTAAAAAATCAAACTTTTCCAAAATATTTGATCTCCCTTCATCATAATTATTCATTTTGTGTCTGAATCTGCAATTTTCTCCGTATCTGCAATATCCCCTAGCATCGCACATACAGTATTTATCTTTTGAGCT
>NC_087216.1:77126754-77134254 GCF_015104395.2 Macrobrachium nipponense | reverse complement strand
TCCAAAGACTGCCCACACTGACTATTGTGATAGGTACGAGAGGATTCTCTCTCTCTCTCTCTCTCTCTCTCTCTCTCTCTCTCTCTCTCTCTCTCATGTGAGTAAAAATTTTAAAATTAATTAGTTATTATTTTTTTATCTCTCTCATATGGGTAAAAATTAATTAAAGTAATTAGTTAATATTCCCCC
Source organism: Macrobrachium nipponense (assembly GCF_015104395.2). Taxonomy (NCBI): domain Eukaryota; kingdom Metazoa; phylum Arthropoda; class Malacostraca; order Decapoda; family Palaemonidae; genus Macrobrachium; species Macrobrachium nipponense. Next base: position 77,134,065 of record NC_087216.1, on the reverse strand, counting down.
GCCCCCTCTCTCTATTTCTCTTATAGGTAAAAATTGTTTAAAGCAATTAGTTAATATTTCTATCTCTCTTTTATGGGTAAAAACTCTCTCTCTCTCTCTCTCTCTCATGTGAGTAAAAATAGTTTACCTCTCTCTCATGTGATTAGAAATGGTTTAAAGTAATCAGATAATATTTCTCTCTCTCTCTCTAACCCCATCTCACTCTCTCTCTTTTTCTCTCTCTAACCCCATTTCTCTCTCTCTCTCTCTCTCATTCGAGTGAAAATTGCTTAAAGTAATCAGTTAATATTTCTCTCTCTCTCTCTCTCTCTCTCTCTCTCTCTCGCTCTCTCTCTCTCTTTCGTTAATACTTTTCACTGCAACTTCTCCTGACCCACGACACTTCAGTTCTGGTTGAAAAGTTTTGGATTGGGAGTTTTGTAACCGTCCCCCCCCCTCTCTCTCTCTCTCTCTCTCTCTCTTCTCTCTCTCTCTCTCTCTCTCTCTCTTCCTTCTTCTTCTTCTTCCTCCTCCTCTTCTTCTTCTTCTTCTTCTGATTCCCGCACCCTAGTTAATGCCGCGGTGTGTGCGCTAATCCTTTGAAAAGTTCGCAAGTTTTTATGTCTTCCCCTTTTTCGTTGAAGCCGACACCCTTTCTCTCAACGTTACCATCACCTCCTCCTCCTCCTCCTCCTCCTCCCTCCTCCTCCTCCTACCTCCTCCTCCTCCTCCTCCTCCGTTGGTTTTGAATGCTGAATAGAGGGAAATTTTAATTTTTATGGAGATCCTGAATAAAAGTCTTTCGTTTCCTGTGAAGATTTTAAATATTTTTTTTTTGGACTGAGGTTGGAGCCCTCTTATTATTATTATTATTATTATTATTTTTTTTTTTTTGCTCTATCACAGTCCTCTAATTCGACTGGGTGGTATTTATAGAGTAAGGTTCCGGGTTGCATCCTGCCTCTTTAGGAGTCCATCACTTTTCTTACTATGTGCGCCGTTTCTAGGATCACACTCTTCTGCATGAGTCCTGGAGTTACTTCAGCCTCTAGTTTTTCCAGATTCCTTTTCAGGGATCTTGGGATCGTGCCTAGTGCTCCTATGATTATTGGTACAATTTCCACTGGCATATCCCACATCCTTCTTATTTCTATTTTCAGGTCTTGATACTTATCCATTTTTTACCTTTCTTTCTCTTCAAATCTGGTGTCCCATGGTATTGCGACATCAATGAGTGATACTTTCTTCTTGATTTTGTCAATCAACGTCACGTCTGGTCTATTTGCACGTAGCACCCTATCTGTTCTGATACCATAGTCCCAGAGGATCTTTGCCTGATCGTTTTCTATCACTCCCTCAGGTTGATGTTCGTACCACTTATTACTACAAGGTAGCTGGTGTTTCTTGCACAGGCTCCAGTGGAGGGCTTTTGCTACTGAATCATGCCTCTTTTTGTACAGGTTCTGTGCAAGTGCCGGACATTCGCTAACTATGTGGTTTATGGTTTCATTTTTCGTATTGCACTTCCTACATATGGGAGATATGTTATTTCCATCTATCATTCTTTGAAAATATCTGGTTCTTAGGGACTGATCTTGTGCCGCTGTTATCATTCCTTCAGTTTCCTTCTTGAGCTCTCCCCTCAGTAGCCATTGCCACGTGTCATTGCTGGCTTCTTTAGTCTGTCTCACGTGTTGTCCGTGCATTGGTTTGTAATGCCATTCCTCTGTTCTGCTTGTCTTTCTCCTGTCTCTGTATATTTCTGGGTCTTCGTCTACTTTTATTAGTCCTTCTTCCCATGCACTCTTGAGGCACTCGTCTTCACTGGTCTTCATATATTGCCCCAGTGCTCTGTTCTCGATGTTGTCGCAGTCCTCTATGCTTAGTAGTCCCCTCCCTCCTTCCTTTCGTGTTATGTACAGTCTGTCCGTATTTGCTCTTGGTTGTAGTGCTTTGTGTATTGTCATATGTTTCCTCGTTTTCTGATCTATGGTGCGAAATTCTGCCTTCGTCCATTCCACTATTCCTGCGCTGTATCTGATTACTGGCACTGCCCATGTGTTTATGGCTTTTATCATATTTCCGGCGGTGAGTTTTGACTTGAGTATTGCCTTGAGTCTCTGCATATATTCTTTCCTGATCGTCCTTCATCTCTTGATGCTTTAAATCCCCTCCTTCCATTATTCCCAGGTATTTGTATCCCGTTTCATGTACGCGTTTGATGTTCCCATCTGGTAGCTTTATCCCTTCAGTCCTTGTTACTTTGCCCTTTTGTATGTTGACTAAGTCACATTTTTCTATTCCAAACTCCATCCTGATGTCCCCTGATACAATCCTTACAGTCTGGATTAAGGTATCTATTTCCTTGATGCTCTTACCATACAGCTTGATGTCGTCCATGAACATCAGATGGTTAATTCTGTTGCCTCTTTCTTGAGTTGGTATCCAGCATCCATCTTCAGCAGTACTTTTGTCATGGGAGTCATGGCTACTACGAAGAGTAGTGGGAACAGTGAGTCGCCCTGGAAGATCCCTCTCCTGATGTTAACCTCTGCTAGTCTTATTCCAGAGCTTGTAAGTATAGTATTCCAGTTGCGCATTGTATTTTTGAGGAAGCTGATGGTGTTTTCCTCTGCCCCATATATTTTCGGGCATTCTATTAGCCATGTGTGTGGTACCATATCGAAGGGTTTCTTATAGTCTATCCATGCCATGCTTAGGATGGTTTCCCTTTTCTTACTGTTTTTTATTGCCATTTTGTCTATCAGGAGCTGGTCTTTTGTGCCCCTACACTTCCTTCTGCAGCCTTTCTGTTGGTGGGGGATGGTGTTTTTATCCTCTAGGTAGTTTTATAGCCTTTCGCTGATGATAACTGTTAGTAACTTCCACATTATTGGTAGCAGGATTATTATATTATTTTTTTATTATTATTATTATTATTATTATTATTATTATCACTTGCATCAGCTGCTTTCAAGTCATATATTATTATTATTATTATTATTATTATTATTATTATTATTATTATTATTATTATTATTATTATTATTATTATTATTTATTATTATTATTATTATTATTAGGTTGTACTTAGAAGCAGACCCTCTCTCAAGCATATTTTATCAAAAGTAATGGCTACTTCAGCAGCGTTACACTTGTAGAGATTCTTCTCTATTTTCCCAATAGCGGCTTTTTCCGTGCTACTTAAACAGGCTAGTAGAGCGCCAATAAGGATCATGCTCAAATACAGAGTTAAAATCGGTGTATATATTTGAATTTTACAGATAAACTATACCATAGTCATCAAAGTCATTAACGATATTCTCTCTCTCTCTCTCTCTCTTCTCTCTCTCCTCTCTCTCTCCCTCTCTCTCTTTTTCTTGAAGCGTGCTTTCGTCTGGAAGCTCCAGACGAAAGCTCGCTGAGAGAGAGAGAGAGAGAGAGAGAGAGAGAGAGAGAGAGACATATATATATATATATATATATATATATATATATATATATATATTATATATATAATACATATATATATATATATATATATATATATATATATATATATATATATATATATATATATATATATATATATATATATATATATATATAGATATATATATATATATATATAATACTTAATGACTTTGATGACTATGGTATCATAGTTTATCTAAAATTAAAATATATACACCGATTTTGACTCTGTATTTGATCATGGCCTCTATAGGCGCTCTACTAGCCTGTTTAAGGAGCACGGAAAAAGCCGCTATTCGGAAAATAGAGAAGAATCTCTACAAGTGTAACGCTGCTGAAGTAGCCATTACCTTTATCAAAATATATTATTATTATTATTATTATTATAATTACTTGCATCAGCTGCATTCAAGTTATATAGTAGACTTTTCTCTCTTTTTAATAAATGCAGCTATGGCCTTCAATGTTTGTTTGAAAGAGGGTCTGCTACCAATAGCATTATTATTATTATTATTATTATTATTATTATTATTATTATTATTATTATTATTATTATTATTATTATTATTATTATTATTATATTAATATTAATTATTATTATGATTATAAGCCATGTTCATATAGAACAACCCAACGGTTGTCTTTGACTTAAAATTCAAGCTTCCAAAGACATTATATGTTAATTAGAAAGAGATCGCTTATGAGAAAACAAAATGTAAACAAAGTAATAAATAAATTGACGAAAATCACGAGAGAGAGAGAGAGAGAGAGAGAGAGAAATACAGTTTATGTTACTCTTAAAATCACAAGAGAGAGAGAGAGAGAGAGAAATACAGTTTTATATTACTCTTAAAATTACAAAGAGAGAGAGAGAGAGAGAGAGTTTATATTACTCTTAAAATCACAAGAGAGAGAGAGAGAGAGAGAGAGAGAGAGAGAGAGAATAGTAATGCTCGAAGAAGCTTCTTCAATAAAATATGTATCTACGTGTGCAAGAATGTCGGGTTATAGGGGTTGGGGTTGGGGTTGGGGGGGGGGGGGTGACGGCGTGAATCTGCGATAATATCTTTCGGCATCATTAGCCATCTGGAGAATGTAAGTCGTGAGGATATCACTCCCATCAGAAAGAGATTCCCAGCGTGGGAAGGAACAGGAGGCTGAGTGTAAGGTCCAGTGATCCAGTGAATTTTATTTTTGGTAGGTGATGGAACCTATGACTCCAGCGGTTGCTGGATTTTGTCTTTATTTTTGGATTCTTTGGTGTTATATAAATATTTTCTGGTTTTTATCCTTATTTTTGTATTTTCTTGTTTTATAGAAATATTTTCTGGGTTTTATCTTTATCTTTGGATTCTCTGGTTTTATATAAATATTTTCTGGATTTTATCTTCATTTTTGGATTCTCTTGGTTTATATAAATATTTTCTTCAGGCTGAGTGTAAGGTCCAGTGATCCAGTGAATCTTTTTTTGGATTTTGTCTTTATTTTTGAATTCTTTGGTTTTATATAGATATTTTCTGATTTTCATCTTTATTTTTGAATTATTCGCGTTAATACAAATATTTTCTTCAGGCTGAGTGTAAGGGCCAGTGACCCAGTGAATCTTTTGGATAGGTGATGGAACTGATCATTCCAGCAGTTGGTGGATTTCATCTTGAGTTTTGGATTCGTTGGTTCTATAAAAATAGTTTCTTGGGATTTTGTAAAAACACCTTCAGCACTGAATTGCTTTTTTATATTTATACGCAGAACAAATTATGACAGTCATTTCTGTTTTAATAAACTGAGCAGTTACAGTTCTACTGCTTATTAATCACTTCATATTACTAAAAATATATTTAATATCTTTTAACTTTTCGCGTCTTATAAACCTTCCAAAATTCAGGAGTTCAAGCCGAGGTGCAATGCATTACTACCTTAATACAATTATTGTATGTTAATGATTTACCTACTTGATATGGCTATCAGTTTATTAATTAGTTAATTCATTTCTTTCTTTTATTAACTGCTCTCTTTCTGTATTACTCTTTACCTCCTCTTAATTGTTTCTAATGAACACCATAATATCCATTGGGAGTTTGAATTTCGTCAGTGGCCCCATTGGTGGGGTTGTTCCATATGAATAGGTTTCATCTTCTGAATAATAATAATAATAATAATAATAATAATAATAATAATAATAATAATAATAATAATAATAATAATAATAAGATCCATGAAAAGGAATCTGGAAAAAACTAGAGACTGAAGTAGCTCCAGGCCTCATGCAGAAGAGTGTGCTCCTAGAAACAGCGCGCATAGCGAGAAGAGTGATGGACTCCTAAGGAGGCAGGATGCAACCCGGAATCCCACTCTATAAAAACCACCCAGTCGAATTGGAGGACTGTGATAGACAAAGAAAGAAAATAATAATAATAATAATAATAATAATAATAATAATAATAATAATAATAATAATAATGATAATAATAGTAATAGTATCATGAGTCCAGAAATGAAGAAATAAATTCAGTTATGTATCATGAACTTTTACATAACTGGATTTTTTCTCCAATAACAATAATAAAAAAAATCGCAATTTTCCGATGTTTAATGAAAATCGAATCAGTCACGCTTAAATGAATCGGCTCCCGTCAGCCCTTATAAATGAGGCTGATCTAATCACCAGACGAATTATTCCACTCGACGCCAACCAATCAGGCAACGGTGATTTGTTTATCGTTGTTTGGAAAAAAACACTCGAATCGATAGCAGTGCTGATTTCGCTTTTTCGTATCCAATTAAGGGTGTTGGACGGACGTGTCGGAATAACTACTGGGAATAATTATCAATATTGGTATTAGCGATGACGTTGTGTTGACATCATTTTTGAAAAAACAATATCATCACGTTTTGGAAATAAGTGGGATTATAACAAGTCTTCAAAATGAATTTGATATAATTTAACCACTGTCTGTTCTTCGGCGCAGTCGAGTTTTCTGGACATCGTATAATCAAGACCACCGGAAATAGATCTATGTTTCGGTGGTCTCGGTATGATGCTGTATGAGCCGCGGCCCGTGGTACCCTGACCTATATCGATGCCAGACGCACGATTATGGCAACCTTTAACCTTAAGTAAAATCAAAACTACTTACACTAGAGGGCTGCAACTTGGTATGTCTGATGATTGGAGGGTGGATGATCAACATAGCAATTTGGGAGCCCGAATTCCAAGTCAGAGCGGCCCCAGTGGTGTGGGTTGGGCTTGTTCCAGACGAACAGGGTACGTCAGTCACCACATGGCCGTAGACAATATAATACCAATCCCTGGAAATGGAGTTCCCTGGCCAGGTAATCCGTCTTCATCACAGACCACAAAATCCTCCGACCCTATTCTGTTCTCGTAAATGCATCCAGGCATTTAAATGACCCAAGATTAACGTCAAACATTTCACACGATTCCAACTAAATCTCCTATGGACTAGTTCAGCTACGGAGCTGCTTTCATTATTATTTTTTGCCGGGAGAAGGAAAGGGGTCAGCAGTTGGTTAATTGGGAGGCGGGGCACATTGGATACCTCCTTCTACATTATCAGGGACATGTTTAAGTCTTCAGTGTAAAGGGAAGGTCGGAATTGCAGGTGACATTTTGAGAGGTTTTCTGGCTAAAGGGGAAAGATTGAGATCCATGCTCAGTTCTGGTGAGAATATTTAGGCGTTTCTTGTAATTCGTGGAGATTTATAACTATCTTATCTGTGGGAGACTTATCCCCTTCTGTTGATTTCTCTCTCTCTCTCTCTCTCTCTCTCTCTCTTCTCTCTCTCTCTCTCTCTCAGGAGGTCTTCATACATACTACGGAAACATTACGATTCCTC